>NC_032017.1:5191294-5433430 GCF_001865875.1 Lupinus angustifolius | reverse complement strand
CCCCCCTATGTGTTGTTGATGCATTGTTTATCCGCTGCACCCATTTACAGAGGCTGTGAAAGTGAACATTGAATTCAAAAACCCTCTGCAAATCTCAATCCCCATATCTGGTGTTAGACTCATTTGCAAGCATTCCGCTATTACTGATGAAAGTAGACTAGGTAAGATGAGTTTCTGTTTATATTATCTTCTACCATTTCTTTGTTGCTTTCTTCATCTTTTTATATTTATTAATCAATACTTTATATTGGTAATCTTTTTCTTCTGATTAATAAAAGTTTGTCCTGGGTACTGCAGATGAAAACAAGTCAAGTTTGGAGGATGGTAATGATGTTGATCATTTCAAGGAAATGAATTCAGACAATTCCTCATTTTTGGTGTCTGAGGTTGATTTCTTATTAGGAGGTGGTCAAACAAATCTGGTGAGTTTGTAGTATTCAAGAATTTTACCTAATCTCACCCTTCTTTTGATCTATCATGGTCACAGTTTAGACATGAATTTCAGTAGATGAGTCTTGCTTTGACTAAAAATATATCTAATTGAATTACATTGTGAATAATCAAGACATCTGCATTTTTTGTTTTTTGTGTGTGTGGAAATATGCAATTAATTTGCATTGTGAAAATCAAGTAATTATGCATTTCCATCTTAATTTACTTTTTCTCTTTCTTTGTATCAAATATTTGTTTATAAGAAAATAGCACTAGACTTGAGTTCTGGATGATGTAGATATGGTACCTCTTGTTAAGATCCTCCCCTTTTTGAATAAGGCAGGCTAAGACATAAATTTGGAGAAAAATAAAATGTGAGTTCTTTATTTTATGATGGAAAATGAAATTAGAGTTGGATTGATCTGATTGATTACATTTCTTATCGTCCCATAACCAACATATTGCTACTAAGTTTTATCCTCCCTTTTCTTTTTCGAAATCTTTAAATGGTATCACGAGAAACTGCTCCAAGGTGGCAAACACTCAACTTCTATACTCCAAAAACTTCAAACAGATTATTCCTTAAGTAGCCACCTGACATTGCAAAATAAGAGGATGTCTTGATTTTTCCTTTTTTTCTAATGACTAAAATAATTAACAATCCTTCCTATACAATTTTTTTGTTGAATATATATTTTTGTATTTATAAGTTGTCAACTTATGAAAATTGATAATCTCAAGTATTTGGTTTCTAGGCTCAATTATCAGTTACTCCCAAGGTAGAAGGTGCTCTTGAAATTCTTGGTGTTAGGTGGAAACTGTCAGGTACTATAGTTGGCTTTCACAAGTTTGAGTTGAGCCTCCCAAAGAATATTGTAAAAGCTAGAAGGAAAGGAAAGCGCTCACCTAATGACAAGTTTAAGTTTATGGTCATTAAGGTGCATGCTCTTATCCCACCTTTTCTCATTATTGTCATTTTCCAAATGAATTGTCTTCTCCCTCTTCTGTATTTTGACCAAGTAGCTTTTTTCCTCTACCAAAATCCCAGAGCATACCCAAACTTCAGGCTTCCATTAATTTGTTACCTGGAAAGGCATATGCTGGAGATTTACGGCAACTTGTTTTAGAGTTGAAGAACCCATCCGAGTTTCCTGTCAAGGTACCATGCTTGGATTAAATTACTCTAAAGAGCTATTACTTCTAGGATATATATTTATTCTGTATATTTAGTTGAATGTCAAGTCATTTTGATAACAGAAATATTACTAATTTGTGTGGTGTGATTATGGAAAAATGATGGGTTAGTTGTGCTGGGATCAGTTATTCTTGTTTAACAATTACGTCTGGTGCATAGTGTTATTTGAATATAGATGCGCAGTCTGCTGTCTTAGGCATGTCCCTGTGTCAGGGTGGAACTGGCTTTCCTCCTGCTTTTTCTTCCATGCTATTTGTCTAAACACAAATTCATTTGGGGTTTTGGCAGAATCTGAAGATGAAGGTAAGTGATCCTAGATTCCTTATTATAGGGAATCATGGAGATATGAAGTCAGAGTTTCCTGCTTGCTTAACAAAGAAGACAGATTCATCAGTACAAAGTGATGTACATGCCAATAATAGTATCTTGTCTGACACAGTCTTTCTGTTTCCAGAGGTGAGTGGAATATTTTCCATGTAAGTTGTGTATGCGCTTTAATCTGTATTGCACCTGTTAACCTCTTGTTTACATGAATTTACGCTTCATTTCAGGGTACTTCAGTGCAAGGTGAAACACCTTTCTTGTGGCCTCTTTGGTTTAGGGCTGCTGTTCCAGGTGAAATTTCCCTTTACTTGAGCATATATTATGAGATGGAAGATATATCGAGTGTCATCAAATATCGCACCTTGCGCTTGCATTATAACGTGCAGGTTAGTATCATGGATGCCGGAAATGAAACTTTTTGGACTTCATCTGGTTTATTTTCTTTTTATGGTATCACTTTTTTACCGTGGTGTGAAACATAAAATTGAATACTACGTTCTATGAATTATTTTCTTGGCTCGGTTATGAGTAAAAAAAAAGGTTCTTGTTAATTGGCTCATTTTCGCATTTAACATTTATAGACCTATTTTTTCTCAAGTGCCAAAATTTGGTGATATAGGTATTACCATCATTGGATGTCTCATTTCAAATTAGTCCTTCTCGATTGAGAATACAAGAATTCCTTGTTAGATTGGATGTTGTTAACAAGACAAGCTCGGAATGTTTCCAAGTTTCTCAATTGTCATCTATTGGGCAAAACTGGCAAATCTCATTACTTCAATCCCCTGATACTATTTTTCCTTCACAATCATTGATGGCTGGTCAAGCAGTATCATGTTTCTTCACACTAAAGGTTTGTATTCTACACACACACTCTTGGTTTCTATTTTGTGATTCATCTTTATAACATGTTTTTTGTTAGGACAAAGGAGGTTTCATTTATGGGTTGTTTCATTTGTTAATTCACTGTAAAATGTGGTTATTGTCTTATTGATCAAATTGTCTAGCAACGTTTCTTTCTTTTAATTTATTTTTGAAAATCTTTTAACCAGTTGTATCCATATTATGTAGTTTATTAGAGACACAAATGTTTTGGGACATTTAGTATATGGTTTGCATATATATTCTGCATATCTGGTAGAACTCCCAAGAAATGAATTTTAATTATTGAGTGGCTAAGAGATTATAGAAATTTTATTCTGCATAGATTGTATCTTTGAAGCAATTTTTAACAACGCAAGTCTCACATATTAAATGTATATAGGATGATTATTATTTATTGATTCTAGATTAGTTAGTTACAAGAAGGCTTTATCAGTATATTTTTGCTTCTCTGTGTGCTGTTGTTATTTTATAGAGTACCAATCACAAAAGCACTCACAAAAGTACACATTTCTTCAACAAGTTTAGTTGTTTACACCATATACATTTTTGTGTGCTTTTGTTCAAGTTATGCTAGCCTCATAAAATTTGTTGAAGAGTGTGTGCCTACACACACATGAACATGATGATTACAGTTGAATGAATTAGGCTATTTTTTGTCATCAGAAATCAAGTACAATATCGACTTTTGAGGACAACATATCTACCGTGTCTGTCACAAGTGATGTAAGATTGGTTCCCCAAAGCAATGAGGATTTAGTTTACAATGTAAACAGTGCACCTTTGGTCAATTTCCACCATTATGAAAGATTGCAGCAGGAATTGTCACACGAGGTAGACATATATTTTGCTCTTATAATGTCTGACTATGAGGTATTTTCTGTTCGTCATTAGAATTTCCTATTACCAATTACGGTATGTAAGTGAAAATGGGATGGTGGAAGATGACTGTTGAAAAATAACTTTTAACCAAGAGTGAAAATGATTTGTTTTATTTTCCTCCTTCCCATGCTTAATTTTTTGGTATTAAGTGTAAGGTGGTATTTGCTCCAAAAAATTTACTAACTTAAGAAAGCACACTTTTACCGTCGATTTTCTTTGCCCTAAAATTAAGGATTATATTCTTATCATCTCTTTGGTGTTTGGTCCATTTTTTGCTTCAAGAATGTTGACATACCTGATTCACAACAGGATCTATTAGAGAATAGAGTTAGTTAAGTTTTACTTAAGCATTTATCATGTGCCAATTAACAATTAGCATGTGCTAATTGTTATGTGCACCTGCTGGAAGTTGTTAGGATCAGTAACTGCTTTATGCAGTTACTAATCTGTTTTACTTTTTCTATTGCTTTCCCTCTATTTAAAGGGATAAGCTCCTCCTCTGTAATTGCAATTTTTCAATAAGATTTCTCTTCATTTCTTTATATCTTTTATCTTTTTACATGGTATCACTCGCCCTAATGGCCACTGCCTCAGCTCCCTCCACTCCTCCACCTTCCCATTCATCTGCTCCCCCTATTCGAGCACATTCTCCATCTTTCTCTCTTCCCATACCTTCTACAAAACTCAGTGAGAAAAATTATCTCACTTGGAGCCAGTTCATGCTCTCTGTTCTCAGATCCAACAGAGCAATACGATTCATTCACCCCACTGATGTTCCACCCAAATTTCTCTCTGACTTTGATAGTACTCATCATCACATCAATCCTACATTCCTTAGCTGGGAGGAGCAGGATCAAACCATCTTTGCCTGGATCCTCAACTCCATCTCTGACTCCTTACAGACAAGAGTCCTTGGGTGCACATCATCTTGTCAATTATGGGCTGAACTTCATACATTTTGCAATGCCCACACCAAAGCTAGAAGCAGGCAACTCAGGGCCCAACTGCGCACAATTTCTCAAAGCAACAACAACATTTCAGAATATTTCTTCAAAATCAAAGCCATAACTGATTCCCTCGCATCTATAGGCACCCCTATATCCACAGCAGAACACACTGACTACATCCTTGATGGATTAAGTGAAGAATTCCAACCTGTCATCACAGCTATTGAGAGCCAAATTGATCCACCCTCTATCAATGAGCTAGAACAAGTCTTTGTGAAGGAGGTTATTCGGTTACATGGGTTCCCAATCTCTATTGTCTCAGATCGTGATCGAGTTTTATGAGTATGTTCTGGAAGGAATTGTTTTGTTTAGCCGACACAAAATTGTGATTTAGTTCTGCATATCACCCACAAATGGATGGTCAGACGGAGGTTATAAATAGAACACTTGAGACCTACTTACGCTGTTTTGTGGGGGAACACCCTAAACAGTGGGTGAAATGGTTGGCTTGGGCGGAGTTGTGGTTTAATTGTTCATATAATGCCTCTACTCACATGTGTCCCTTCAAGGTCTTGTATGGAAAGGATCCTCCCTCGATTATTCCCTTTCGGAGTGAGACCACCTCGGTAGCTACAGTGGACAGTTTGCTCCGGGAAAGGGATAGCATTTTATAGCATGGTGTTTCTTTGCCCCCTACAACATTCCCAACCCCTATCCAGCCTACCCCTACCCATATCCTCCCTCTCACTTTACTAACCCTCAATCCAACTATCCTAAGGGACCCAGACCTGACCATCACCCATCTAAATCAACCAACTCTCACATTGGCCAAAATTATCCCATTCCCTCCTCTCCCTACTATCCCTACTATCATTCACCCATTCCTTCCCACAAAACCCCCTTTTCAACCTATCCCTTCAATGGTCCTCAATATCAACCTTCCCCAGGCTACCCACCTTATGCCATGAATGTTAGCACTGGAGGCACTGATCCTAGGCACTCTCTCTGGTTCCCTGACTCTGGTGCCACCAACCACATCACCTCTGATCCTGCTCTAGTTCATCCAACAGCAGAACAGTTTGGTCCAGAACACCTATATATGGGTAATGGCACTAAAGAACCCATATCTTGTAGTGGAACCACCACATTTTCTTCTCCCTTAAATCCTCACATATCTTTATCTTTACATAACCTTCTTCTTGTTCCCACCATTACTAAAAATCTAATTAGTGTCTCTCAATTTGCCAAAGATAACAAGTGTTACTTTGAATTCCACCCTAATGAATGTTTTGTGAAATCACAGGGTTCTAACACCATTCTCCTCAAAGGGACACTCACCTCAGAAGGTCTCTATGCTTTCCAGAGTCTTTTCCCTCAAAAGTCAACCTGCTATGCCTCCATTCCCAAATCAAACACCCAGAACACCTCAAGTGGCATAGATAGCTTGGCTTCTACAAAATGTTCTACCCAATTTTTGTGGCATTGTAGGCTAGGTCATGCTCACACAAACATTGTAAACAATATTTTGTCTCTTTGTAAAATACCTTACTCAAATAAAATTGCCTCTGTTTTCTGTAATGCTTGCTGTTATGGCAAGTCCCATAGGATACACTCACCTCATTCAATTACTTGTTATTCTAATTCCTTTGATTTACTCTACCTAGACCTTTGGGAGCCTGCACCAGTTCTTTCTGAATCTGGTTTTAAATATTATTTGTCAATAGTTGATGCAAAAACCAGACACACATGGATATTCCTACTTAAACAAAAATCTGAGACCTTGACCATTTTCAAACACTTTATCAAACTAGTTCAAACCCAATTTACTAGAACCATCAAAGCTGTCCAAACTGATGGGGGAGGTGAATTTAGACCCTTTACCTCATATCTATCCAACCTAGGTATTTCACATAGACTATGAAAGAAAGCATAGACACATAGTGGAAACAGGCCTAACCCTATTAGCCCATGCCGGATTACCTCCCACCTTCTGGGAATATGCCTTTACCACTGCTGTCTTCCTAATTAACAGACTCCCCTCTGCCACCCTTGATAACAAATCCCCCCATTACCTTCTATTTGGGTCCAACCCTGACTATACTTCTCTAAATATTTTTGGTTGTGCATGCTTTCCTTTACTAAGACCTTACAACTCCCACAAACTTGACTTCAAATCCACAGAATGCACCTTTTTAGGGTACTCCTCTATGCATAAAGGATACAAGTGCCTATCCAATGATGGAAGAATATACATCTCTAAAGATGTCAAGTTTAATGAATTATCCTTTCCCTATAAAAACCCTACCAAACATTTTTCCTCTGATTCATCCACCTCTGACCTCTACACTCATCATCCACCTATCCCAAACAACCTATCTAACCACAACTACACCTCTCCCAACAACTACACCACTGAAAATACTTATCCCTCAGAACCAACATCTACCCTCAATCACATTAACCCTACTCAAAATTCTCCCTTTCCCCTCACACCTATTTCTGAAACTGCAATTTTAAATAACCCTATTAATCCTTCATCCTCTAATTCATCCACCTCCATATCTCCCTTATCCTCCACTGCCCTTCCTCCCTCCTCGTCGTCATCTTTAACCCCTGACCCTCAACCTTCTCACCCTATGATCACAGGGTCCAAGGCTGGCATAAGTAAATCCATCTTGCCTAACCTTGCAAGCCTCTTTTTGGTCCAGTCTGAACCCTCCAACCCTAAAGAGGCCCTTCTCAGTCCTGTTTGGAAAAGTGCTATGCAAGAAGAGTATGATGCTCTTCTTAAACTAGGAACCTGGTCCCTGGTTCCCTTACCTCCACATAAAAAGGCAATTGGCTGCAAGTGGATATTCAGGATCAAAGAGAACCCTGATGGTTCTATCAACAAATATAAAGCCAGGCTAGTTGCCAAAGGCTTCCATCAACAACCAGGAGTTGACTACAATGAGACTTTCTCACCTGTAGTCAAACCTGTCACAATAAGGGTTCTCCTCACTCTTGCTGTTACTTATGGGTGGACTATTCAGCAGCTTGACATAAACAATGCCTTTCTAAATGGTGTCATCAATGAAGATGTATATATGTCTCAACCTATTGGTTTTCAAAATGGTGATAAAACAACTGTATGCAAGTTACACAAGGCATTGTATGGCCTCAAACAAGCACCTAGACAATGGTTTGAGAAATTTAAAGGCACCCTTCTTCAACTAGGCTTTCAAAACAGCAGATGTGATAACTCTCTGTTTATTTGTCTCAAAAGTACATACCAACTCTTTGTCTTAGTCTATGTGGATGACATAATCATCACTGGGTCATCACACAGTCAAATTGTTGCTCTAGTTCACAAACTAAGCTCTGCTTTTGCTCTCAAAGACCTAGGAAATTTAGACTACTTTCTAGGCATTGAAGTTAAACATCTTCAAGATGGCTCTCTGTTCCTCACTCAAACCAAGTACATTAAAGATCTTCTCCAGAAAGCCAATATGGAATCTGCCAAATCCAGCATTACTCCTATGGCAACAACTTGCAGATTATCCAAATCAGAGTCCAAACAATTTGACAATCCTACTTTGTACAGATCAATTGTTGGAGCTCTCCAATATGCTACAATCACTAGGCCTGACTTAGCTTACAGTGTGAATAGGGTGTGCCAGTTTATGGGTAATCCCCTTGACCAACATTGGGTTGCTGTAAAAAGGATTCTAAGATATCTTCAAGGGACTCTCAGCTTTGGCATACATCTCAAGGCTGCTGTTTCAGTCTCCTCTCTTCCCATCACTCTCACAGGCTTATGTGATGCAGATTGGGCCACTGACCCTGATGACAGAAAATCTGTATCAGGGGCCTGCTTGTTTGTAGGGCCTAATCTGGTTACTTGGTGGTCCAAGAAACAGCAAATAGTCTCCAGATCAAGCACTGAAGCAGAGTACAGAAGTTTGGCCCTTGCTGCTCAAGAAATGATTTGGATTGAGTCCTTGCTATCAGAACTCAAGATTCCTCATCAAATTCCTCTTATTTCGTGCGACAATCTCAGCACTGTGAGCTTATCTCAATCTCAGCACTGTGAGCATGTCTCACAATCCAGTGCTCCACAACAGAACTAAACATATAGAGCTTGATCTCTTTTTTGTAAGAGATAGGATTCAAGCCAAATCTCTTCAAGTGAAACACATCCCCTCTGATTTTCAGACTGCTGATGTGCTCACTAAGCCTTTGGCTACTAATAGATTTCTAACTCTAAGAAAGCAACTTAAAGTAGTTGACTTAGCATCCTTAGTCAACTACCCTCAGTTTCAGGGGGGTATATTAGAGAATAGAGTTAGTTAAGTTTTACTTAAGCATTTATCATGTGCCAATTAACAATTAGCATGTGCTAATTGTTATGTGCACCTACTGGAAGTTGTTAGGATCAGTAACTACTTTATGCAGTTACTAATTTGTTTTACTTTTTCTATTGCTTTCCCTCTATTTAAAGGGATAAGCTCCTCCTCTGTAATTGCAATTTTTCAATAAGATTTCTCTTCATTTCTTTATATTTTTTATCTTTTTACAGGATCAGGTTCCCGTTGTGCACTCTTAGTTTCTTTGTTAAATAGTTGTCTGTCTTTCTTTTTCTCAGCTGGAGGATATACTTTACTTTCTCTACTATATAGTTCTCTTCCTTAAATAATAATATTTTCAAATTAAAAACCCTACTTGCTTTGTTTGGAAGTAAGTCCCACATCGTCTGTCTCATTCTCTTAGGCATGGTTTAAATATTTCTTGGGCTACTCCTCTCATTGCCAATTAGTTTTGAGATGAAACCTTGACATGGTATCAGAGCTAGAGCTCAACTTCTCTCTGGTTGTCATGAGCCAAAACATGTCCTTTAGTCATAGGTCGAAGGTAACCTTTCTCCTGGCCTGATAGACTTCTGTGGAAGGGAGCATGTTGGGAAGTAAGTCTCATATTGTCTACAGGCATAATTTAATGAATGCAACATCTTCATCTTTTAGCAGTATAAATATTTAATGAAATATCTAAATTGGCTATTGCAACATTCTTACACTGTTCATTATTTTCTTTTTCCTATTACTGATGCCAGCTTCACCTATTTTCTGGATCAGGTTGACTTAAATACTATTGATTTTGTATTGATCTCTCGACCACTCAAGAGTAACAGTAATCTTAGCTTTTCTGATCCTCCTCATGTTATGTCACATCATGCGAGTCACTCCAGGTGTGTTCCATTCCAAATATAACACATTGGATTTTGACTTTATGATAAATTTTATCTATTCATATGTACGTTATTTTACTAGCTATTTTTGGGGGATCTATGTTAATATATTTGTCTCCTGACAGCACTGCTAGCACAGGCCCTATTTCATGGCTGCTAGATGGACCTCAAACCTTGCATCATGATTTCTCTGAATCCTTCTGTGAAATAGATCTGAAGATGCATCTTTACAATTCTTCTGTTGCCACTGTTTTTGTGCGCATTGACACCTCAGATTCTGCTGGTATTATCAGACATACCAACAGTTTTGATGCAGTTCAATCAGCAACTCCTGATAACCAAGCAGGGTGGCATGATGTCTCAACAGTGAATGAACTTAAAGTCACCACATCAAATGCTCTTGAAACCCAACCAGGAAAGGCACTATCATTGGAAGGTGTTTCCCCTTACATTTGGTCTGGGTCAGGCTCTACCAGTGTCCACATTGAGCCTATGTCCTCCATGGAAATTCCTCTTCAGATATGTGTGTTCTCTCCTGGGACATATGACCTATCAAATTACACTTTGAGTTGGAATCTTCCATCCAAAGTTCCTGGAGATTCTAACGAAACGAAACATACTTCAGGCAAGTGCCTGGGGTATAAATACTATCTCACTGTTCTCCAATCCGCTTGAGAAGCAGGTAATTGTTTTTGCTGTCCATTTACAACTCGTGCTGCAATTTTAGACCTGATTTGTAACTGTGGGGTGTATATATGAAATACGTTACTGCATGTATTATTAAACAGCAATAGGAACAAGGTACCATGTAAAAGAATTCAGAGGGAAAATTGGTAGGAACACAAGTTATTTTTGTTCAAACAATAATGACAGTGAAAATATATTTGGACTGGCCTAATCTGAGAAAGGAATTTAATGGCAAGTATTTTTGTAAAGACCATCTTCCTGTAACATATTTCCTATATGCCCCACAGTTGATGGAATTTGAGTACAGTAATCAACCCAGAGTTCCTATAGATTTGATCTGTGGGTGCTCTCAGCACAAAAAATGGTTATACCAATCTTTTGGGAGCAGTTGAAGGAGCAATTGTTCTTTCTAATTTTGATACATATGTTCAAAGAACTTCAGAGTGCTTTAGTTTTCAGACTGTTGCAGATTTGTAAGACAAGGTTTATTATGCTATAAAAAGTTGTTGAGAGTTTTATGGTACAATTTAATCAGAGTGCTCCTATGTATTTTGTTATTACAATAACGTAATCGTTTTCTATTTTTGGTGTTAATATTACAAGTTTAAGGTAGTACTGGCCTTGGTGTTTAAAATTATGTGAAAATTTTGATCTTTCATCAAATTTCCTTTGAAATTTAGATTTATTTTGGTACAAGTGAAAATAAGACAGCAACAGCTTAAAATTTAGATTAATGTTAGTTAGAGTTCCTTTGGTTATATACTTTTTTTAGTATTAGCATTTTGATCTTTCATCAAGTTACCCTCTCCTGTTGTCTCTTTAGGTGCTTGAATATCATTCCTAAGTGGAAAAAAGTTATTGCAAGTTAAAAGTGGAAGAGTAGTGAGTTATTGATAAGGAGTTCGATCTTTTGATGTTTCATCAGGTCAACTAAACATCATGCATAAGGTGAATGTTAAAATATAAAATCTTATATAAAATCGCATATGGTGAATGTTAAAATGAAATAATTAAAACTATATCATGTCACTTCTCAAGAATATTTATTGATACTTTAGATTCACATTAATTGTTTTTATCCCTTTTGAAAAGGAAATTTTGATTTCATCTGACCTTTTAAAAAATATGAAATAAACTACCATAAAAAATACTTGCATGTCTAAATTTCTCAAATGAAAAAGGATTACCTTTTATTTTAATTTTTTCCATTTCCATAACTAGTTTAGATCAATATCAAGACGTTCCAACTTAATATTAATGTGTATGAAAAGACTATTTGGATTCTGCTGTTCCACAATGTGTGCTACTCAATGTGCCGGTAATTATGATTGGTTAAAAAATGTATTTAAATTAAAATTTTAATAATTAATTATTTTTTTGACAAATTACAAGTAGTAACATATGAAATGATATATTGTTTTGAGACAGTAGATGTCTAATATGTCTGATTTAAGTATGTGAATGCATATTATTCTTTGAAACTGTTTCCCTGTACTTCTTTTTCCAAAAGCAAAAAGATAATCAAATCTTAACATTGCTCATGATATGAAATCCAGACTAATACTTTATTTTTCTAACAAAGATCACAAGCCAAAGTTCTACGATACATATTTCCACAATGTCACAACACACAACATCAAGACATGGTTACAAGCACACACACTACTAGACATGATTAAAAGCATGCATATAAACCATGCTTTTATTTTTAACATAAAGACAGACACATTATTTGTCTTCTGTATCGGGATATCAAGTCAGCATGTATCCTGTGCAGAAAGGCAAAGACTAGTACTATAGATATTATGAGCCAAGGATGAGTTGCCTTCTAACCAGATGTTGGGGTCACCCTCCAGGAACATCTGGTTAGAGCAAGGATCGGACTTGGTACAATATTGGTTGCACCAAATCCACTTGATTCCTTGCCTAGTCAAATATTAAGGTTGTAGCAGTTACCACCTGCTGCAACCCATTTGGTGGGCGTGATGATACCACGCCCACCGTCTATTATATCGGCTAGAGAGTGGACAGCCTCAGAACCAATATGATTGAATGTGAAGCTGTCGAGACCTCCATGTGAGTACATGCTAGTTACCTCTGATCCTGAAATATTAGGACTGTTGCCATTAGTCTCCTTTGATGAATTCAAAGTTCCAACCTCAGATTGCAGGATTTCGGAACCCTGAGAGCCACTGGAGTGCAATTGTTGACCACTACTTTTGTTCACTTCATTTCCACTTTTACCATTTCCATTAGCATAATTCCTTGTGTTCAGGAATCGACCACCACATCCTCTTGGTCGCCGCATCGCATGGCGATGGCGTGATTCATGCATATAGGGCTGTAAAGACAAATACAAAACTCAAACAGATATTTTATGCCAAATTATTTTAAAGAATGTGATTGATTAATCTTTTGACTGAACAAGATAATGCACAAGTTGATGCTTAATATAAGAACCATTCTTGGTTACCTTCTAAGTTAAAGAAATATAAAAGTATAATCTCACCTTATGCTTGGATCAATGAATACAAAATGACTTAAATATGACATTATAATTTGTGCATCTCATAATTCATCATTTTGTTATTTGAGCTTGATAAAAACAGAATAATAGCAGATTAGCAATGTTTTGCTACAGCATACAAGTATAACTAACAAATCAATTGTTCTTCCCTCAGTGTCTCTTATCTTATTGTTGGGTATTGAAGTATACATTGTATCAAAGAAAGAGTACACATTGCTTTGCAACACAATGCTATTGTAACCCTTTCCAAATAATTTGATTAGACCATTCAATCACAGCTACATTCTGTTACTGATATGAAGAACAATACCTTGCGACGTTTTATCGATTTGTTATCAAGTACAGCTTTCGCTCGCGACTGCCTACGCCGTATGATTCCATGGTACTGCTTAGCATTAACATAAATTGGTCCGTCATCTGAGGCCATGTTAAGTGGAAGCATTATACGTCCCTGCATTATTACAAATGATACATATGAAAAACCATGTTGAAGGCATAGCATGGTTTATATGAATTAAGTAGCTTGATGAGGTAAATGCAAACCGAGATTTGAGGTACATAAGTTGAGAAGAGTCCATAGAATTGGTCAGCATAAGGATATTTTGCTGAGATCTAGAAAGAAAAAAAGATACCAAGCATAAGCAAAGTTTCAAAGTAAATATTGAAACATTAAAGTGATTGTTTTTATGAGAAATTTTACCATTGGTTGAGTAAATCCTAGCTCAAAATGAGTGTTGGTATCAGTAAGTGATGATTGCAGGGATGTGGTTGCTTGAGGCTTTTGTGCACCACCTGACATTTTAAAAATATCTGAAGAAGACTTAGAGATTAATATTTTGTCATGAACATGATTTATGATAGAGCATTATGACATCATTCTACTAAATTACATGTGAAAGTATGAGTGAATATATCCTATTGATTGATGCATCATGAGTGAAGCCTTTTAGCCATAATTACTAAATATATTCACTTCCTCCTAAAGCATCTTTTTTAATGAAATATAGCAAAGCAGAAATCTGTTGTTAGATAAAAAAGTGCGGTCGAGTGCACGAAGATTCTACCTAGTGAGGTTTGAAAGGATAAATATACGCAGTCTTATCTTTGTAAGTGAAGAGACGTATAATATAATTTATGCGTATTTAAAAAAAATCACAAGCCAACCTCAGAAGATATCCATCTCCCAAAATTGTATGCAAAAAGATGCAAGGAATTGATTTTTGTGATATGACTGATATATGTGCATTACAGTCATAACTCACATCTCTATCAATAGTTAATATAGTTTCCTAGTTTGGTTAAACAAAATAAATAGCCCCTTTATTTAGTATTCTCAAAAAAATAATGCTCAATAAGTGGTATTCACAGTAATGTTTTTTCTGAGAAGCTGAAAATTCCGGCTTCTCCTAAAATCAGAATTTTAGTTTTTCTTCATGCAAAGTTTTAGTAAATCCCAACCAAACAATAAATGTGAGAAGTGATTGTTTTAATTATTTTGTTTGGTACTATGAAGGGTATCCCTTCATCTTTTAGATAAGGAACTAATTAATTTTGGGTGTGTGGTCGTCCCTCCCAATAAATGTCGCTTTCAGGAATCAAACATTTGACCTTTTGGTCTTTCTAGCGATATAGAGAAACATCGAAAATCACATTAAATACCTGAAAAGATGGTAAATTGAGTTGTATATCCTTTACCAAACACTTGTTCAGCTCCTCTTGCTGATTTCTTAGTATCATTAAGATGATCTTCATAGTTTGCAAACTCCAATGAAAATGGTTTCATTTGACCATAAGATTCAGCACCATAAGCAGATTCAGATGCAAAGGAACTCCACCATGGTGCTGAATTTGCATGAGAAAACTGCCCAATAGAATTGTGATGAATTCCTTCATGCCCTTTAAGATAAACACTTTGCATCTCCATATATATATATATATATATATATCCTCCAAAATTATCCAATAATCGATTATTTCTATGTTAATGTTGTTTGTGCTAAGTAAATCACTTTCTGTAAGCAAAGACATAAAAAAGCAATTATCAATACACACTTTTAAAATTCCAAGAACTAAAAAGAAGAGAAGTAAATAAAACTTTGCATAAAAAGTATGTTATACCATGGATTCAGTCCTCAACATACATCAAACCAGAATTATATTCCATTTTCATAGCTTATCAATAATCAATAATAATATGCAAAATATGTTTGAGATTATTCTAGAAAGCCTCAATAATAAAAACAAAGATGGGACATAAAAGTGAAGTTAAGTAGAAATGAACAAAAGTTAGATGGGAATTACAATCATGAAAGATACATCTCAACAAAACAAAGTACATATAGTGTTATATATATATATGTATATATATATATATATATACATATACATATATGTGAAATACAAAACCACCAGATACAGAAACCAAGTAAAAAACCAGCAGAACATGAAAACAAAGGCACTGAAACAGGAAGCATTTTAATAATAAAAACAAGAAACATAGAAAAGAACATAAAAGTCTAGGAAATAAACATGAACTATTAGAAGAAGTAGAGAGGGAAAGAACTCACATGTTTTATGATAGTAATCCCATTAGATTGGAGCCATGTTGGTTGAATTTGAAGCACAAGCTCAACACAAAGGAAAAATAAGACAGAGAAAGTGGAAATGCTAATGAAGAGTGCAATGAATATGTAAAGTGCAACTATTCATATATTCACATACCACTTTTATTAAATATAATTTTCATCATTTATTTTTATATCAAACTTTGAACATAGTCTTAGTACATTAAAATAAAACTTTGAATATAGCATTCAACATCATATATATATTCATAGTGGGAAAAGATTTGTTTGTTATATATGTAATACTAAATAAATATGTTTATATAAATTTAGAAATATTGTTTGGTTATTTTAAGTATTTATACGAGTTAAAGAAAGTATTTAAATAATGTAAATGCTTTCCAATGTTAATGGAAATACACGCCAACCACCACTAGGTTTTGGCTTTCATGCAATGTAAGGACCCTCCACCTTCTTTAAGGACTACGTGCCCTTGTTTGTTACTATTTTTTATTTATAAAATGAATTGTAAACATCATTCCACCTTACTCTAACTCTTTCTAACCAACAAGACTCTGGTCTAGTGGGGTAAGGCCCCACTAGATTTTCAAGATTGATAGTTCGATTCTTGTGAGTGATATTTATTGGGAGGAGAAGCCATGAACCTCGAAAAAGATTAGTTCTTTACTAAAAAAATGTGAAAAATATCCTTAGTAGTACAAAAAAAACTATTTCTAACCTTAACTTTTAATAACCCTAACATTAAATTTGATTGTGGCACTTATTTTTTATAACCCTAATATTATGAATAAGCCTAAGCCTAAGATAATATTTCATGTAATACATCAAAATAGAAATATCAATTCTTTTCTACCTTTGAGGGAGTCTACTTATTCGGTAAGAAACGAGACGAATGTTCAGACTTAGTGAGATTTGGGGAGGTAAATATATACAAACTTATTATCATAAGTGAATACTTGTTTCTACAATTTCTAAAATTTGAACTCATGATAACTTTTGGATTACAAGGCAAGTCATCTTACCATTGCATCGCGAATCGAGACTGACAAGTGATCTAATAAAAACTTACATAATCCTCACATCTAAATGTTATACATGTGAGGTAAATAAAAGGACACATGTAGAATGTTTATATAATTCTTCTATAGTTTGATTACAGCATTCTTCTTGCTTTTCTACCTCTTGATTTTTTTGTTTCTCAAACCAAAATAGAAGGGTGCAAGGAAAAAGAAAAATCATAGGATGGTGGCCAACTATGGCAATATTTTAACAATCATCAATGTATTTGTGGTAATGTATCTTAACTGTTTTTTTCTTTCTTTCTAATTTTATATTCTCACTACTGTAAGTGGAAGTGGGTTCTTCATGGAAAGTTTTAGATATTTGAGAAGTGGTCTTAACTTTCCAACTTTTGCAATGCTTAGGTCTTTGGTAGTATGGATGAGTTGGCATTGGCCGGCCCTTCAACTCAATAAGGTGAGTATCCAGATTCTGTTTTATACGTTGTCTCAGACCAATGATAATAAAATAAAAATAAAAGTAGTAATGAATATTAATTTTTTTTAATCGATATATCATGTTGAGATAAAATAAGGTGTGAATAGCATATTTATGTTCCAAGAGCATTAGCAACAGTATTTCCTTTACCTTCTTTTTCTATTCAAAAAATTGGTCATTCAACACAAATGTGAATACAATTGTTGTTTCCATCACTTAAACGGTTAAACCGTTTATGTCCTTTGAAAACTAAATTGACCATAACCAACTAAGTTATCAATCACTTTCTTTCTGGTTTAAACTATATATATAAAAATATATTTATGCCCTAATAAAAATAATTTGAAATAAATGACAAACTTTTCAGAAATCAAATTTCTTTCATGTTTACTTTCATATTAATTGTAAGTTGTAAAATAGTTTCATGTTTTCCCTAATATAAAAATGATATGATGAGGTTTAAATGAAAGAAATTTAACACTATAATAAATTCTGCATATAATTTCAATGTTATTGATGGTCTCGAATATCTAGATAATCAATTATGCACCAAAAATTATTTCTATTACATTTAATTTTTTGATGAGTAGGTCATTGTTATAATTAGTGTGACCCCTTCCTTAAATACATTTGTTATTAAATCTGGCATTATTTCGCAAAAAGTTATACTTAATAATTACAAAGAATATTACATCAATATTTATACAAATGGATATTATGTTGATATTATTAGCTCATTAGTCATTACTGATCGGGTAACCACTACTATAAGTTTATGCATGTTTTGCAATCTATTTTGCTAACCATTATCTTAAGGGAAGGTGATGGTTTAAACTTTATAAAGCAAAAAAAAAATGGTTCAAAAACAAAATACTATTAATACACCACTCATACAAAGATTATTTATTAAATTTTAATTTTAATTCTCAAAAGAAAAATTCTAAAGTTAAGGTGATTTTAGTTCATGAAACATTGTACCCATTGTGTACTCATTAGTTAAACTAGTTATGTCACATTCATAGAATCATTATAGTAATTGGCACAGTAATTAAATAGTGTCATTTGATTTAAACTTTGGATAAGTTACAAGTCAATACTTTAGCCCTTTGGAATATATATAATAGTAACCTCAATAATGCAAACCTAAATGCCTTCACGCTTCAAGTTGGAGGTGTTTTGAAAACCGGCCATAGGGCCTTTATGTGATAGAATATATCAAGAAAAAGATAGTGGTTTTGGACTTTGGAATTGGCTCTATGAGTCATTTGAATTTTAGTGATATATGTGTAGATTTTTTTGCCTTAATCTTACAAGTTTAAGCTTCATTTTCATTAGCCGGCTTAATTCTTTTGAACTTTTCTATCACCAAATTAAAATGTTGGATAATTGTTGGATTTATTCAAGTGTAAAGTCTCACATTGAATATGATGAGAGAAGTGAAAGAATTTATAAGTAGAAAAAACTCATGTAACTAATACCTTAAGATTTTGATTCAAGACGTGGTGTCTCACTTGTACTTCTGATTACAGTTTAGTCGAACACTAATTTAACTCAGAATAAATTCTCTTTAGCATTAAAGAATCCAATATTAGATTAAGTTGAGGATATGTGACACACACAAATATCTTACAATCCTAATATTAGATTATTTAAAAAAAATTGCATTATATTTCAGAACTCTACTCTCCCATACTAGATAGTAGCTAAACTCAATTAAGCTAGCTCCATGTTTAACTTTTACTTAGTAAGAGCTCTGTTGTGGTATCACCAAGCTCCTTTTTCATCACCCTTTATGACTTCTATCCCTTCTTTTCCGATAAGAACCTTTCTTACCTAATAAGTATACACTTTACAAATATAAAGACATATATAATTATTGAACATTGACTAAAAAAAGAAACCAAAAGGGATCAAAAAAATAAGAAAGAGAAAGGCATGGGGAATACCATACATTAATATCCATTTGTTAGGATTGTCATAGTATTCCCCCTAAGATTCATAGTTTTGATTTACTCATCATTAAATCAACATATTAACATTGGCTTAAAGAAATTCTTTTCTCATGTTCTTGTTACTATGCTTTGTTAATTATTAATCTCCTTCCATCTTTTGTACATTTGTCTATCTTTTAATTTGGTGCAAAATTGTACATAGAATTGGAGCTTGAAATTGATTTTTTTTACTTATCATGATTAAATTTTTACTTGAGAGATTGAGGAGCCCAAATGTGATGGAGATCTTTTCTATGATCTAATTAAATAACTAAGATTGACATCATATGTTAGACTTAAAATCTTAAAAGTATTTAAGTTCATGAGTTCATTTACTTATACATTCTTTACTAACCATTAATCATTAATGTGAAACTTAATTCACATATACATGAATCCTAACAAAACTTCCCCTCAAATATAAGTCTTACACATAAGAGAACGTACCATTTGAGCGAAAGCATTTTAATTAAGCATATTGACATTGAATAATTATCAAGTGGTCCACACAAGAGTCATGGTAAACTAAATAGAAGCATTGTGTGGCCCGAACACAATCAAGACCAAACCTTTTGACAAACGAATATAAACCATAATGTTTTTAAAATAGTTGTTGTGGTTGATAACACTTATTATAATTACAAAGCTAAAAAACTAAAAAGATGCCAACAACGATTTTAACCTTATATCTTAATCCAAAACTTGAATTTTGTACAAGTTCATTAACTTATAAGACTATTAAATTACTCATAACTCACTAATTTGGGAGTAACAAATTACACTTGTCCACTAAGATCCAAGTATTCCAAGGGTATTTAGCCCACTTTGTTTAGAAAAAGGTTAACATGTTTTGCACTTGATTATTTATCTTCCATATTCTCCTCCTTTGGATATATAAATATATATATATTGTTGTATAATCTTGGAGTAAATGATGTGATACTTATTTCTGAACTTCTTTTCTTCATGGAAAAATGTCAGGCTAATAATAATAGGTTCCTTCTATCTATAATAAAAACCCTAAGAAATTGAATCCTAACTTTAATATTTTGTGGAGTTTTAATTCCAAAGTAAATTATTAATGAAATAAATAATTCCACAAATATATAAGTGGCACAACAAAAATGAGGTAGAGGCTCTAGAATATCCACATTTAATTTTATAAGGGATAACAATGTCAACATTTTAGAATATCCACATTTTTTGTGAGAAAGAGAAAATCAATCCTAAATTGTGATGACAAATATTTGAACCGTATTAATTCTAGATCTTTATATTAAGGAGAAAATTCTAACCTGACTAGCATTCAAACTCAAGAGAAAAACTCCTAATTAAAAAAGGTAGAGAATTAAATTCCTTGAAAAAAAGTTAGTCGTTGAAAAGCTTCATAACTCCTAAATTAGGAAAGGTGGTTTTATATATCAATGCGATAACTTTATTTAAAAAAGTCATGGTAGTTGTATTATATTAATTTGAGTAATATAAAATTTTACAGCATGCATTGCCATTATAAAAAGACCAGTACAGTAATTCACATTCCAATATTATTTTTATTCAAGTAAATATGTATTTACTATATAAGAAAAAAAGCTCCTCTCTTATACATGTCAATCTCTCACAACATTTTTTCCACTCAAAATATTTCACCAACAAAAGGCAAACTAAAAGTCTACAACCTCTATGTATCAATAATAAATGCATACGCATATATCTATTAAAATCTTTTCTCTTAAATTGTTTATTCTCTCTCATGTGTACATTTTTATATTTGGAGATATATTCTATCTCACAATATGAATCATTTCATGTGTCATGAACTGTTATTTTTTGTTGTTGAAAAAATGCATTAAATTTAAAAATAATTATTAAATATTTTTCTAACCCATCACAACTCATAACATATGGAGTGACACATATTATAGAATAGGAGATGTGTTATCTCTCATATTATATCTCATATTAATTTCTATTGAATTCTATTTCACATGGTGTCTTTCTTTTTCTATCCTTTTAGGTTTTATTTTATTGTTTTATTATTATTTTCTCTTTGTTATTATCATTCTCTTTCTCTTTCAACATTTCTCTTTAAAGTGTATTTTTTAATGATTTTATTGTTTATTTTATAGATTTGTTCTTTAAAGTACATTTTTATTGTTTTTTGTTTATGTTGTAGATATGTTCTTATTTTGTGTATCTGGTTTTATTTTTCGTTGATTTTTTGTACACTTTTCATTGATTTTTTGTACATTTTTCATTGATTTTTTGTACATTTTTCATTGATTTTGTTATTTTATAGATTTATTCTTCCTACAATTCCCTTCATTGGTGTATAATTTAAAAGGGTCTCATTCTCAAGGATAATCAAACCCTCAAAACCAATGTTATGTACATGATCTCCATGATTTTATATACATTCAATTACAATATTGCATTTATTTGTTTATTTATTATTATTATTAATCTTTTCATCATTAGAATTAAAAATATGAAACAACAAATAGATTTGTTATTTATGTTTTCTATTTAAAGATGAATGTTTGAAAGTTGAAGTTGAGGCTTCATTGGGGCATGACCACTCTCATTGCTATTAATGATCAAAGAATTCTTAATTTTAATTCTAAGAATATTAAGAATTTTAGCATAATTTTGAACTTTTTTAACCTTCAAAAATCATATAGTATCACGTTTCAGTTGTACTATTTTCATTACAAAAATCAGAATTGTCATTTATTTTTTCTTTATGTGTTTGAATATGTTTCGACCATGCGAATGCACGAATAACATGTATGTTCTTAACAATGCGAATGTATGAGTAATATGTGTGTTTTTAAACATGTGAATGCATGAGAAACATGTATTCTTAATAATACAAATGTGCAGGTAACCTGAGTTTTTAACCATACGAATGCATAAGTAACATGTGTGTTCTTAACAATACGAATGTACAGGTAATATGTATGCTTTTAACCATGCAAATGTACATGTAATATGTATTCTTAACAATGAAAATGTACGAGTAATATGTGTGATTTTAACCATATGAACGCACGAGTAACATGTGTGTTCTTAACAATACGAATGTAGTACTAACATGTGCATTTTTAATCATGTGAATGCATATGTAATATGTGTTATTAACCATGCGACAGAAAATATTGCCTCGTGCGAATGCCCAGACAACTTGTTAGTTGATTAATATATGAATGATAAATGATTCGCTCAGAATTACCTACGTTGTTTTCTCATATATTAATTCATCATCTTAGTAATTTTATATAGTAAATAATTAAATTTATTCTATAACATGTGATGCAATAATTAAAGTACAAAAATGTACAAATTAAAAATATCCATTTACTTTATCTATTAGGCTTCTTTAAAAATAAATTAATGTCTAAGTTATTCTAAGACTTAACTTTATTGGTAAAGTTGTGAGACATATAATATAAACACCTAAATACAAATCCTCACAAATGCATAACTTTACTATCTCATTCTCATTAAATATTTCTCTATAAAAAATAAAATAAATAAACAAAATAAAATTTAGTTATGAAATCGGTTACAGTTGGAATAATAATAGGATAAAATAATTTATATATTGATAATGTAAGTTTTTCTTTACATTATTTATTAATAAATAATCTAGTATATAATAATTGATTCTTGAATGAAAGTAATAAAAATGAATAATTTATAATAATTTAAAAAAATGTATTGATAATATATAAATATTAAAGTCTAATAATATAATAAGAATGGATAATTCGAAACTGAAAAGAAAATGATGTTAGAAAGTTGTTTATTTGAACTTCCTAAATGGCATTAAATATTGGAATAATTTGAAGAATGATGATATAAGTGAAATGAAATCAAAAGATGGACAACAAATCTTGAATCAAATTATAAAAAAAAGGTATGATGAAATGATATTTATAATACTTATGTAGTTACTTACCTTACTATCCATTCTACATCACCTTAGCCTAATCTTTAGCAATCATCATTTTAATTTCCATTAGCTTAATTAAAAGTCCCTTTTCCACCTTCCTTTAAGGTATATAACTTTTGGGTTGTATAAAATTAGAGAATTTTTTTTATGAATGCGTCACTAGTGGAAATCTATTGTAAGGTCACATAGAAGAAAATAGAAAGAGGTAGGTGTCTGTATTTTTTTGGCTACTAGATTTGCAATCCACATCAAATATGTACCCATAGATTTTATTGAATTTAAGTTAAAAAAAAATGATGGCTGCGTTATTTAGAAAGAGACCTCCATTCTTAAAAGTGTGCTTACATCTTCCTATGTATTCAATTATAGTATTGGACATGCTGATCCAAATTTTGTTTGTACGCTAAATTTGCCTTTAACCACATTTTTTTTAACCAATAAGACTTTGGTTTAGTGGTATAAAGTTATACTAAATTACTAGAATGACTAAAAGTTTAAGACTTTGATTTCTGTAAGCGAAACTTGTTTGGATAAATGACCACATATCTCGAAAGCTATTAGTTCATTACCTGTAAGTGATTAGGGCTACTTATAGTACTACAAAAAACACAAATTTTTAACATTATGTTTTTTTATAAAATATTATTTTCACACATAGAACTTATTTGTTAAATTAAGAGGTATAATAATTAAATTAAAGATATCATTATATTGTGAATAGTTGTGGTACAGTAAATTAGATAGTGTCGGAAAAAATACTGTGATACATTGGATACCATGCATTTACCCTTTCGCGTCATAGAAAATAACCACGATATGCATTAATTAATTTAAAGTTTACAAGATAAAGTTGAATTTAATTCGAAGACATTGTTACATTATTATTAAAAATGTTTGACTCTTATTTATCACAAAAAAACAAATTCAATTTTTATAATAACTATCTTTGAAAACAGACGTGAATTAATTGATAATCCGGTATGATTAAAATGTGAATGATTTGATTAGTGAGAGCGACACTTGTTAAAAGAGACAGTCATGTATCTCGAAAGAAACTAATTCCTTACTCGTATGATAGGAGATATTATTGGTAGTACCAAAAAGTTGATAATAGGTTAAGAGATTAATTAATATATGACTGTACATTTCCTGCTATATATTCTAAATTCATTGTAGTAGAAGGATTTGGGGTTGCTAATAATCTTTTTGCAATCTATCTGACATTGAAATAACGTATGACAATGGATGCACCAAATTTCCCTTAGCTATTATCAATTTTCAGATGGAAGAGTATGAAAAAATTTCTGCCATGGACATTTACAAGGACAAGGTAAAAATGTAAATGTAGTTTCCTTGATTTTAATAACATTTGGTTAGAAAAGTATCTTAAGTTACTGTTAGGAATAAATGTAAGTGAGTTAGGTCACCATAAATATGGATATAGTCGATTCTCATGTGTAGGACTCACACTTGAAACAATGATTGTTATGAATTAGTGAAATAAGTCCTATGTTGAGGAGGAATGAGTAAAGTGAAGATCATTATCTCAATTACATCATATGAGTTACACTAAATTGACAAATGAACTGGACCAATACCTAAACCTCTAACTTGAACTAGAATATAACCAACGAGCAGACCAAATATAAGGTTAATGAAGATTTCGAATAATGGAGAATAGAGTTCCATATTGCCCCTTTAATATTGTTAGTTTTAAGACAATTTGAAAATGGTCAAAAAACACAAATTTATGCACTAAATGTTTTGTATGATCATGGTTTATCATAACCAGAAGATGGAAAATGAATTTATCTCCTACACTATGAAAAAACCTATGAGATAATGACATAAGATAAAATTTATTCTAAGAATAAATCTCAAACAATATATTATCTTCGATTAAGGCACTAATACACTAGAATCTTATAAATATTAAGGGATGATTATCGACACAAAAAAAGACTGAAGTACCAAGTAATCCTAATAAATACAATATTCTAAAAGTTATAAATACTCATGTCCAAGTGCACACTTTCTATTTCTCATATTTTGAGAGAACTACATACATTAGAGAGGTTATAACCAATGTTTGTTTTTTTGCACTCCACTACATAACCCTAATAAAAATAGAAATATGGATTAAAAACAGTTTTAGGAGGGGACAACCCTAATGATTATCATCTTAGGATATGATTGATTTGAAACTTGAACGTACTAATCTAAAGTAGAAAGAGGGAAGTTTTGTTAAGAAGATTCATGGTGTTGAAGATCTAATTAAAAATCATGTTTACGTCAAAGTCATTCGAAGTGTAGCTATGTGAAAAAAAATACTTATATACATCCAAAATTAACCTCTTTTTGGACAAAAAGTATTCAATATTATGACAAATCAAGATCTAACTATTGGTAGAAACTTCAAACTTCAAAGCACTATGTTGCTATACACATGAATAATTAACAACATGAGAATAATTAACCATGTGTACTAAAAGCATTTAATTATGAGAATAATAATTAACCACAAATGTAACTCGGCTCAATTAAAAACACGAGCTCCTTGTGCGTTAGGTGATACATTGAACTTATGTGTATAGTGAAGATTGATAAAAAAAACAAAAGTACCCTAAACTTAAATGAAATGGGATTGCCACTAAAGCCTTTAGCAAGTGAATTTGTATTGTTAATCTTCTTCATTTGTGATTAAGCAGTTTCATTTGATTGCTAAGTTATATTAAATAGTTCTCTTTTAGAATCTCTTATAGTTTTTAAATTGAAAATTGTGAATTAGTGGTGTAAGACTCTACTAGATCCCTAAGACGACTAAAAGATCAAAGATTCAATTCCTATGAGTGACATTTATTAAGAGAGACAGTCATACATCTCGAAAGAAATTAGGTCTTTACCCAAAATGGTGAGGGGATATCCTTGGCACTACCAAAAAATTTCTGATGGATGTTGGTACCAAATCACCATCAGATAACATTTGTTATCCTATAAAATATATCACTTTATATCTCATTACTTATGAATAGTTAAAAAATGTATTTAAATTAAAAGTTTAATAATTAAGTATTTTTTTAACTAATAAAAAACACCGTAATACAAAGTATTACACTTTTTATGATAAAAGGTATCATTTTGTTACAAAGAGAGATGGGGAAATTAAAAGTTTAATAATGACGTTGTTGATTCTATTTAACTAATTAACATTATAGGACACCACTGATGATTGATGTTAATTTTGAATTGGTGTTAGGCAAAATCTAAGTGGATTTTATTTGTTTATTCAAGTGTGACAAAAAATAAGCACTAATCATATATAGATGATTTATTTAAAATAAAAAATAAATATATGGGTAATAATTAAACTAATTCACATATTCTTGCTATGATACCAAATGGGACTAACAATTTAGTAAAGAAAGGAAAAAAGGTCCTACAAATTCAAGCATTCGTTTTTCTTATTTTAATGACAGGATTGATAAATTTTATAGGATTTATTTATGATACATTAAAACAACTGTCTTAAACTACTATAGGCTAAATCAACTCTAATGTTTTGGAAACAAGGGGATCCAGAAGAGTAGATTAAAATTTAGAGGAAATTTATCCTACAAAATAAATAAAATAAAATAAAGCAAATAAATATAAATATATTACAAAGCATTTAAGTTTGGACCAAACTGGAGAGTACTCTACATCTTGAGTTGCAAGGTCAACCCAAATTTATTGGGCTCCACATTGAAGCCTGAAAATATATATGGACCCTAGGTAATGACTTCTGAGAATCCTTTTTAACCCCAAATAGTGAAATGTATCCCAATTTATTACAAAATTCCAAAATACCCTTCATTTTTACATACATGTGACCAACCTCGTTGAATTTAGACCATCTTCAATACCCGAGAATCCAATACTAGATAAGGTTATAATATGTGTCAAAAATTTATTTATAACAGACATGATTTTAATATAAAAAAATCAAAAACTTTATCTTTCTCCTCATTTTTTTTAGTATTGGACTCTCCAGCAGTACTCAAGAAGAGTCCAACTCCCACATGAGATCAATCTCACTTATTATGATAAGCAGACACATGACTAAGATACGGGTTCCAAAAAAATCGCGCCAAGATATCTATTTTTAGAATGATTTGTATTTTGATTATCCAAGTTAAAAAGATGTATTACATTATTAACAAAAACGTATATTACATTTGACCGTTCACAATCAAAATATAATTCATGTAGCTAAGAATCTTATAATTCATTCTTGAAAAAAACACATTGATTGATCTTGTCATTGGATATGGATGCTTAGTAATGACAATTGGACAAATATATTGATTAAAGTTGTTCCAATCAATAAGCTCACATATAGTTACAAACTAGCAGAAGGCTAAACAATTTCCCACTGCCCAAATACCCAAAATAAAAAGAAGAGTACATAAACACGTTTCATTGGCAAAAACATTGAACATGCATAATGGTAACTATTTTGAGTTATCCAAAGTTGCTTTATTGTGATTGTGAAACCATGCAAGTTCAAGATATTTGATTAATTCCACTACTCCAATGCCAACACCACTCTCCACACCTATGGCTGAATTCATAGGTGGAAAGTGCATAATAAGTGAAGTCATAAATATTCACAAAAAGTATGGGTTAACTATAAGATGAGGTGAGTTAGTGTATAAAATAAGCAAGTAAAAATTAATTACTTTTTTATTTAATAAACGGATGTTTTTTTTTATGACTCAACCATATCTTTTGGGATAAATTATAGCTCTATAACATAGAGTACTAAGCTATTTCATGACTTATGAGTAATATATAACACTTCATTTTTTATAAAGTGTATCAAGGTCTTTATAAAGTGTATCAAGGTCTTAAGTAGGGTGAGCAGAACCTGGTCCTACCCGCTCACTCGGTATGGCTCGATCATGATCGTGCCCGAATAGGGTCGTGTTTTATCAGGTCTAGGACTGAGTTTGGGTTAAAAAATTAGACTCGATCAATATTTAGGGTCGGATATAGACCCGACATGACTCGGACTGACCCGACCTATTGTCACTCACTCATCATGTTTGTATGTGTCTCTATTCAAATGTGTATAGAATAATGACACATTTTTGTCGAAAATATCATTTATTCTCTAATTTTTCTTCACATATATGATTAATGATATATATATATATATATATATATCATTTTATATGTCAAATTACGTATTCGTAATAATAAATAATATTGAGAAACTTTATCTAAAATGACTATATACATTATATTTAAGTGTCTATGGTTAGATTTGGGTTTAAAAGTTGGTCAGATTGATATTTAGGGTCTGGATTAGCTTTGTTTCCAGATTCAAAAAATGACTCGACCAACATTTAAGGCTGGGTAAGGGAGATACCTTAACTCATCCCAACCCGGCTCATACTCACCCTAGTCTTGACCCACCAAATAATCTATTAAAAAATATATTTTTACTTTCTCACTTTAAACATAAACTAGTTACTCTATACAAACATTTTTCACAAAAAATATTGCAATTGTGCCGTATTAATTAAATGATACATTGATACATAGATCATTTTTTATTGAGTTTTGCTGTGAAAACACTCGAGCACAAAATGCTGGATTCTATATTGTAATTCTTCTTCTTCTTCTTCTTCTTTTTTTTTGTAGGGGATGGGGGCTTGAATGTTTTGATTTTTAGATGCGGCCCCTTAATTGGGTGAGAGGATATTTTTAAGAGAAAAAGATGTATGTATTAGTAGGGTATGAGTTTGATATATTATTATTGTATCATTCACCATTTATGTTTAATTATTATTAACTTTTCAACAACAAAAAATATAAATAAACGTATATGATATATTGATTGTGTATAAATCTTTATACTGACAATGTATAAATATTACACTTTATTTTTAATTATACCAAAAAAAACTTCATTAAAGTTCTAAACATTAAGTCCGTTTAGTGTTGCATGGGTGGCGCCAATTATAAAGTATTAAGCATCACATGATCACAATAATTGAAGCACCAAACACAAGCATCACAAATAATGAATACAAAGCAAACATTAGGACAAAATTTTATAGCGAAAGATTGAGAACCTAGACCCATTGATTGAACCCAATAAATCTCCATTGGTCAATGCAACAATTATATAAGCCTAATGCTATGCCATATGTGGAACAACATGTCCCATACTATATATATATATATCCCTTATTTTTTATTGGTCAGAAAAGTAAAATAACAATTAAATATATATTAACTTTATATTTCCGACCAATAAGAAACAATATGTTCACGGAGTGACACACATTTTGGACAGAAGATATATTCTTATCATATGTGAATTAAATTCCACTCTAATACTGGAGAATCCAATACTATACCTAAATTGTGACACGTGGTACCAAAAAAGAATTAAGGGTCCAAATCTTTTGTTTTTTTAATCAAATAAATTTAAATTTTATTCCTACTCTCATTCTCATAATTAAGAGTAGAGTACTAGAAATAATCTAATCTCATCATATGTGCATGATTCACTTGCCTAAGAAGCTATATTCCTATGTGAATTATCCCAAGATTCACTCATTAAATAACCAAGCCACAAAGAATGATGTGCACGGCTAAGAGGTATATATATTTAAACTTTTGCACTAGGGAAAGTTGAAGAATGGAATAGTTGGAAGTATATAACTATATATACATGTATTGAAGTGGTTAGTTCATTATGTTATGTGCATCAAGTGTTTTACTACTCATGTCTAAATATTAAATATAATACAAGGACGTGAGGGTTGTATCTATTTTACGTGCTTAGCCACAAATGTGTACCTTAACTTTTTGGTTGGCAAATGATATATGCACGTTAGATAATGAAATATATATCTTTGTTGTTATTACAATGAAATATAATTTAGTTGCAATATTTAGTGCTCTTTTTCGCTTGGAAACAATATTTAGGTCCTCCATAGGTACATATCTGCTGTTTTACAGTTTGTGTCGCTTTATATGACATGAGTTTGTGATTGGTCAAAAAATATATATAAGTTAAAAATTTAATTATTAAATATTTTTTTAACCAATCACTGTTTATGATACATGTAATAATATAAACCATGGATCAACAGATGTACTCACTTCACTTTATATATGTGCGTGACAAGTGCAATTGATTGCGGATTAAAGGGTGAAAAAACTGGGATCTTTTTACTAAAAGGTTCAGTCATATGGAAACTTCGTTATAAAGGATAAAATTATTGATAATGATTTTGCAGTAATGAAAAGTAAATCATTGTATCTGATGGATAGTTGAATTCTATGGGAAAACTAGTGTAAATATATAAAGAAATATTCATCACATATTATTTTGTGTTACTTCATTTGTTATTAATGAATATAGAAAAAATCTAATCATCTACATTATAATGTTTTTTATATAAGTAAATGTTAGTATGATAATATTTGTAGTGGATAAGACTCAAACTATTAACCTCCTTATCATTTCATTTCTTAAAACATTCACTTTAAATATTTGACCAATGTCATTTTTTCTTTTATCACATTTATACTCACATGATCATGACATCACTTTATGTTCATAGTTTTTACTTTTTACCATCTAATTTATCCTCATTTCTTGTATTTATCCATTTGATTCTATCATATAATGTTGTGTTGGTGGATATGGCTTGTTATGTGTTAATATCATGACCATTAGCACACTTTGTCAATCTCTTTTGCTATATCAAAACAATCTGAAGCATGTGCCAAATTTAGATTTAAGGTTGGCATATTTCCCTAATCAAGTAAGTAGATAAAGGGAATTTTAGTCACTCCAATTATTTCTAGTTGACAAATATCCTTCATATTTCATACCATGATTGAGGCACCAAATGTTAGGTAATGGGTCACTCCACTTTTTGATATGATAAAAGGAGGAGAGTGGGTTCAACAATAGCATCTACACTATGCAGTCATAATTCAGAGCCATTAACTTTTTTTGACAATCAAAATAGGACACTTATGTAGGACATGTATCCCACTTTTTGTTAGAAGAAGAGAAAAAAGATAGAAAAATCTTATTAGTTTTAAATTCTCATATTTTCGTTCTTTATGTTTTTCGATTAATTTGATTTCTTAAAAAATGAAAAACTTAAAATGGTCCCAAAAATTTTCAATGTGAATCAAATTAATCATTTTTAACATATCTTACAACATTTGAGAGAGATTAATTTTATCATGAATGAATTAATTTGACCCACATTTGAAATTTTTGGTAACCATTTTAAGTTTTTCAATTTTTGAGGGACCAAACTGATAAAATCAAAAAACATAAATGAATGTTTCTTTAATTGTTTAGGACTATTTTAAGTTTTTCAATTTTTATATTATGGTTTGGAACCAAAAATATAACTTATCCTATGCCACCTATTCAGTACACTCCTGTTTACTCAGTCTCACATATTTCTTCAATCCTTAAGTAAGTGCTTAGCACCATAGTCACATGCCACCTAATATTCTAGACCCAAAAAAATCATGCAAGAAATGAGAGGCATATTCCTTAGAAAATTGAAACTCAACCCAACCATAAGCAACTTGAAACAAAGCCTAGTTCTTCAACTCAACCCTCAAGATGTGTTCTTCAACTCAATCTATGATGATCACAAAGGAATAAACAACTTGGCTGAGCTAGAAGATGTTGTTGATGATGATGTTGATAATCATTTTGAGGAAGAAGAAATGGATTTGGAAGTGAAGACAAGCAACAAGGATAAAGCTACACCAACTATAGGGTCAAAAGAAACAAAACATGTTGAGGAAAAGTTATTAGCCCTAGCTTCTAATAACTTGTGTAAGACCAACATGAACCTTAATATAGTGCCATCAATAGAAGATTTTGAAGAGTTGTGTCCACCAGGAGGAACAAACTCGGTTATTTTCTACACTACAAGCTTGAGAGGTATAAGAAAAACCTTTCAAGATTGTAACACAATCCATTTCTTGTTGAGAAGCTTTAAGATATTGTACCAAGAAAGAGATGTGTCATTGCACTTGGAGTATAGAGAGGAGTTGTGGAAGATCTTGGGTAGGAAAGTGATTCCTCCAAAGCTTTTTGTTAAGGGTAGGTACATTGGAGGAGCTGATGAAGTTGTTGGATTGCATGAGATGGGTTGGCTTGGGAAATTATTAGAAGGGATGGCTATTGATAATAGTGAATGCACTTGCATTGGTTGCTCCAATATAAGGTTTGTTATTTGCTCAAATTGTTGTGGAAGTTGTAAAGTCTTTACCAGCAATAGGGTCACTAATGATGAATGTTTCATCAAATGTGCTGAGTGCAATGAGAATGGACTTGTCAAATGCCCCATTTGCAGCTAGAAACATGTTTGTTCTTAGACTCTTACGTTTGTTTTGTGAGTTGATTTTTGGAGGGGAAATAAAGTAAATAGAAGGTTTGAGACCCATGAAATACACTGATGAGATGACTCTGAAGCCTTTCATTTCGCTTCATTCTCCTCCAAATTCAATTCGCAAACACATCCTTAGTAAATGGAAGTCGTGTTGGACACGGACTAATCCAAGTTAAGCTAGAAAGACCTATATAAGGAGTAAAGCTCTCTTAGCGCTTATTTGTGACTAGAAATTGATCATGATTTTCTAGGTTGGTATCTAACAAATAAAGTCTTATCTATCTTATATTGTGCTTACAAATTAATGGACATATTGTACTACTACTCAGCTTGTTTAGATGTAAAAACTATAATCCAATGCTTTGTAAGTACTAATAAACTAGTTACTATGTTGTTATTAGTTCTGGATATATAGTTATTAAGTGAAAAATTGCATTCAATGTTTCCATAATAAAATGTTATTGCATTCAATGTTTCCATGACAAAATGTTATTCATCTCAAAAGGATCAAAAGATAAGCAAGAACATTCAGTGGGGTATAATTAGCTAGAGGGTCATGATCATAAGGACATGCACATGGTTGATATTAGATTTTAGAAAAGCTACTACTTTTGTATGAAAAAAGTGATGCATGTATGCTTAAAAGGTTCTGTGGGGACTTATTGAGAAGTTTCCATGATTAATGCACAAATAACATAGTAGCTTTTGAAATATGATTAGGGGTGTGAATCCTGTAATTTTTTTGTTCCAGGCAATGTGTAATCTTATTGTATATTCTTGCTAATGTATGTGATTCTGAAAATAGGAATTGTCCAAACCCAAAATTTGTGTTTCATAAAAAAGCAAATATTTAACCCATTGGATTCTAGATATTATATGTTTCTAATTAATAAAGTCTCGCTAGATCCCTATAAAAACCAAAAGATCAATGGTTCGATTTTTAGGAAGGACAACCATACACTCTACAAGAAATTAGTTTTATACCCAAAAAAGTGAAACGATATCCTAGTAGTATCAAAAAAATTACTAACTAGTGATACATTGGTTCAACAAGTGGTTCACTAGTTTAATGGTATATCGGATACATGTATAAAATTGGGCACCAAAATAAACTAATCCAGGAGAAGTACTAAAATATGTGTCCCAAGTTTAGCATCATCAATGTTGACTCCCACACTCCTCCCTCTAAGGTTGTAATTTAACAGAATTAGATATATAATAGCATTACATGTTTGTGTTGAATGGGATAAAAGAGGACTAAATATACCTTATGATAACACTTGGAAGTTGTTGTTTTAAAAAATATACCTATATGTTAATTAACTAAAGGTGAATGAACTTTTCATGTCTAGTGATGGAAACATTGAATCCAACATTCACTCTTGTATATATCATATTCATTACAAAAACAAGGTTAATTATTGCATAAATATTTCACCCAAAAATATGCATAACAATTTTTGTAGACTACTAACACAAACCCATTTTTATCTTTGTCATTATCATCTCTTTGCATCATATATGATAAAGATTTTAAAGTAAATATCAATTTAATATATTATCACATTATGTAAAATATTATTAATTTAAGTGAATACACATAATTACTTGTACCAATTATATATAAGATAAGAATATACATATTTTAAAAAATGTGACATTAGAAGAGGTTGGAACAACCCAAAACATAAGTGGAAGAGTATAAAATCTATACACTAACAGTATAAAGATTTATACACATGCATCATGTTATCCACTATTAATTTGGATTACTTTTTCTGAAAAGTCAATAATTATTAAATATCAATGGTGGCTAATACAACGACAGTGTATTAAAGTTATACACTGTCAATGCATACATCTTTTTCTTAAGTGAAATCCGACCATAGAACACACCAAGTCTAATATTGAAACTTGAACTCATCATAATCAACTTTAGGGTGGCAGAGATTTGGGAGTTGGGATAAATTTTGCTATACATCAAGGGCCTAGGTAAAGCCAATAAAAATTATATGGTTGAATAACTATAGAATCTGACCGATCTAGACTATGAATCCAAAAGGTTTTTTATAATATTAAGAGGGTATCCTATGTCAGTTTCTCCATATATATTGCATGGATTGAAACTCTAACATTATCAACAATAACGACAATCAAATTTTTATAAGGTCGATGATCCTCGGGCAGTCTTCTCTATATATATTGCATGTTGTATCTTGTTGGTTCCGAACAAAAAAATTTAACCATGATAGAAATGCCTACGGTCTCAATTTTCATATCATATCAAGGAGTAAGATGTAAAATATAAGCAACGGTCTTAGGAAGCAAAAACTTGTCAAGTATATGATAATCCAGTTAATGAAATATTACAAATTTCTGTGCCAAAGAAAATTACTTAAATGTCACCTAGTATTAATAAAATGTAACAAAAGGTAGTATGAAACTTGTTACATTTTACTAATTGCATACCAAAAAGCCATTTTCATAACAATATTCGAACAATAATTCAGTTTATTAAATCACTTTTCAGATCAACATTAGCACACATGAAACAGTTCACCACTATATATTAACTTTGCATTAATCTAAATACAAGTTTGCTAAATCTAAACCAAAGACACAAGTTGTTAATAAATCCAACTTGTAAGTTGGCTTGGTTCATTGCCAATGCCAACCTTAGCCTAAGTAGTAAGATGAGTTAGAGTAATCGCACTTTATTCAATTTACGATACGATTAACTATAAAGGGTCTCCAACACGGGAGCACGTCTTCTGTCCCAAAAAATGTGTCAGAAGAGGTGCTCCCCTCCAAGACAGCCATAGATGATTCAGCCACTGGAGTTGAGGTACCAGTTATTACAAGAGAAAGGGTCTTTGGTGACGGCCATGGATGCTTCGGCCACTGGGGATGAAGTCTCAGTTACCTAGAGAGCCTCTCCGGCGTAGCCATGGATGCTTCGGCCACTAGAGCTGCACAAGACTCTAACAGTTGGGTGTAGTTAAACTCAATTTGTAGTCTATGATGAAGTGGTGCTGCAGATGATATGAGACCTTTCTTGACATCTGCTTGCAATTCTCTGATAGGGATTGCAGCCAAGAAGCTCTTAATGTACTCTTTGCATGATTCCTTCCCTCTGCACACAACTTCATCATCGCTCTTCAATTGTTCTTCCGGATCGACAACGGAACCGGCTACATTACCAAGGCTTTGTTGCATCTGCTTATCATTACACTCTAACACTGATGTAATCTCCCCGTCATTACACTCTAATATTGATGCAACAGTATGCTGTTCACTGCTTGCTTTATCATCCGATGATTGAGCAACATCTTGCATTTTGTGTATTTCTGTGTCGCTGTCAAATTTCAAGATATATGCTTGATTGCATCCTTCATAAAGCCTCTCCCCCAAAGTGTCAATGATGTAGTAAGCATCAGATTCAACTTTAAGGATGAAAAAATGGTCATTCCAACTAACTACATAAATCTGAGGTTCGCCATTGCTAAGGCACTCCTGCCCAGCATGACTGATCTCATCCCAAATGTTATCAAAAGACATGGCACCGTACAGAAAATCAAATCTGCCTTCGTCCATCCCTTCTGGATGAAAGAAGCCGATAAAGGATTTCCCAGGAACCACAGAGAGGGGACATATTTTGGCTTGAAGTACCGTTTCCAGATCAAAATGCTTGTCAGGGAACCGCTCTTTGTAGGTTTCATTGTCACATAGGTTCCTCCATTCCGAGGAGCCTTCTCGAATTAGAAAATCAAATTGGGACTTTATGGGCATAAGATCATTGTTGTTTTGCAACCAATGAGCCATTACAGCAACCAGAGCTGTACATGCACTCTCACCGGCTGCACGTTCACTGCGTTGATCAATTGTGGCAAAGAAGACCCGTGTCTGAAGCTTCATGTGGCCATCACGGCTCATCACTTCTTTATGCTCCCAACTCCCTACGACAAAATTGTCATCCCCAAATTCAGAGATTGATGATTGATTGGCGGTCGAATCATCCTCGGTCCTGTACAACTGGCAGACAACGTGAAACATTAGTACCAATAACCTAATCAACAACGGTGTGGTGTGAACGTAAGACGCAGAAATATTCAGAACTCAGAAGTTAATGTAACTAATTCTTTAGCGGATATATGGCTTATATATAGCACATTTTCATTTAAGAATGGAGATGTATAAACTACACTTTGCTAGTTTACAATCACTACCAAATCAATGACGACTAACTGGCAAACCATCAAAAGAGTAAGATAAGTGAAACATGAGAGAATATGTCCAATGAAAAGGAAAAAACTAAGAAATAATGCCTTTTCCTTACCCTTGTAGAATGGGATTCATCAGAGCTAAGTTGTCGACGGTCAAAATCTATGTCATCACCACCTTCTCCATAGGCCTTCTTTAACAATGGTTCGCCTTTATTAACTTTAGGAGATCTGAAACCCAGCTTCCTCTTCCTCCAAGAAAGAAGTAAGCTGTGCATTGAACTTTGTACTAAATAGGGCTTGTAGGAAGAAATAGGTGAATCATCCATCTGAGAACACCCAACATCTGACCTACGGTTGCTGTAGTAAACCCAGTCCTCATCATCACAATTTAGACAAGTGTTGGAGCAAAAAGCTCCTCCAGCATTTGCATAGGCCAGTGGTCCATAATCGAATGACTTCCTAACACCAGAATCCTCCTCCTTTCCCTCATCCGAATCTCCTTCCTCAAAATCATCAAGTGAGTCAGAGTTCAAAGGGTAATTGTATTCACCATCTTCACCACTCCTAGAGCCCCCGCCTTCACTTCCCTCTCCCTTACGGGACCCCCTTTTCGCTCTCCTGGAGGATACATACTCTGTCAAAATCTTTACTTTCCTAAGACCAGACTTGATTGCAGAAAGGTCATCTTTTTCTGCCAAGGTAGATTCTCCTGACTGAGCAATGGGTGATGACACAGGCACTACCGATCTCTGATTCACAGTTTCTTGAGCAGCTGTCAGCTCCACCAAGCTAATTGATATCTGCATATGGATCATGAGCAATTATGACAGGTACAAAAACAAAACTTGAAAGCAATAATGTTAATAATTACCATTCTACACATCGGAATAGGTCAGACCAAAACCGGCGTTGTTTTGGAGGACTTTCTAAACAGAATAGGACACTAGCATGACACGACAACATATAAGATTAAAAGGTACAACATATTGATTCCACGAAGAGGACAAAACATTCTATTCCATCCTATTCTAACCACACACCAATCACACTACCTATACTAGAAACTACACCAACTTATATAATGATTGTATTCATGAAAGGATAAAACAAAACAATTTGGAAAAAAATCTGAAAAAGAACATACACAAAGTGAAGGTGACTGCTCCACAGAGCCGGAAGGTAGTGTGAGTGGAATGTTCAAATCAAAATCCCTTTGATCAGCTTGAGATGCAAATTCAGCAATGTTCAATAATGCAGTTCCAATAACAAGAGCCTTGCTTTTTGACCTTTGATTCAATTCCTGAAATAGAGAGAACAAATCCAAATTCAGTTTATTTAGAAAAATAAGAATAACACAATGTCCTGCGCAATTAACCCATTACTTAAAAAATCAAATTAAAAAAATATCATAATGACAAAAGAATCTAATGCATATAATAAATGTTCCTACAGCTATGAAAACTCCAAACACTTTTTTCAAGAAAATCTTGGATCTTCTCTCAGAAAAATAAGTCAACGATAATGTTATCAGTTACACTTACACAAACATACAAATTAAACATGACCCTACTCAATGTCAATTGTGAGACTCTAATTTTGTCATAAATAAACATAAATAACAATAATATTATAATAATGATAATAATAATAATAATTGACAACCAAATTCCAAGACAAACACATGTGCAAAGAAATAGATTTTTTTAGGTACTAGCAACGATATCCTTCAGCCTTGTATGAAACTAATCGTTTTCGGAGTATGTGTCTGCCTCTGCCCTCTTAGTGTTGCTCGGAAGAATCCAAACTTACATTTTGATCTTTCTGGGATGTAGCGGAAACTTATACTACTAGACCAAAGTCTTGTTGATACAAAGAAACAGATGAAAGAGAACGACAGTGACGAAAAACCTAGAAAATCCTTCACTTTTAGGCGATTGCAATTCAAGAAAATTTTGTGATCAACAAATTGATTCCAATTCCAATTAAAAAAATAAAGAACAAAATTTTAAACTTTCAAATAATCACATACATTTTGAAACAAATTACAGAGAAATTGGAAGAAATACTAACATCAAAGACAGTGAAAGCAATCTCCCAAGGATAAAAGACACTATCCTTATAAGCATTAATTTTGCACAAATTCCGAAACTCCTCATCCCAATTTACAACCGTTACGGCGGCGCCACCGTCTCCGGCAACAAACTCAGCCTCCTTAGTAACGTTTCTGAGAACAGCGTTTCGTCGGAGAGAGCGAAGAATGAACTTAGGACCCTTCCACTTAATCCCAACCGTTAATCTTGAACCCTTCGATAACGAAAGATTACGACCGTTGATCAAACTCCTCACGATCAACGTTACCTCGTATTTTCTCGACGGCAGTGGCGGCGGCCAAGGCCGCCACCTCATCATCTTCGCCACCATTAAATTATTTGTTATTATTTTTTAATGTTCTTTGATATTGAAAAAGGGGAAAGGTTAAGGTTTGTTTGGTTTGTTGGGTTATTTCTTATTTAGGATAAAGAGTTGAATATGATTTGGTGAATCAAATCTATTGAAAAAGTAGGAAGAAAAAGGGGTTGTTTGGGTTTAAATTGAAAGAGATGAGACAAAAATAAATAGAATAAACATCATATATTTCACTTTCACTTTTTGTGTCTTAATTGAGTTTAAAATTAATTAATTTTATTTATTTATTTAAAAATAAAAATCATTAAAAAAATATATATTATTCTATGAGATTTGATTAACTTTAGAAATCAATCAAATTTTGGGACTTCAAACAAATGTATCTATCTTAAACTTTCTTCTATGCTTCTTAACTAAGTTAACTTGGGTTAGTTAAAGCAAGTTATTTGTTATTTTATTGATTTGTGGTTAGTTGTTGGTTAAGTTTTCTATAAGAAAAAAAGATTTATACACTTAAATTGTAATAGTTTTTATATCATTATTATATTATTCGTTATTCATTTTTTAATTAATATTAACTCTTAAATAAAAGTAATTCAAATGAATGATATACTGAGCTTTGTGTTATTTTTATCCAATCATCAAAAAAGTCATCTACCAAATCATCTTATAAATTTTTGTCAAAAATAAATCAATCAATTATTTATAATGATATACCATTTTATTTTATTCACTTTTAAGGAACAAAGATTATGGCATTATCTAAAACATTATTATTTTTATCTAGATTTCTTAAAACAATGATGTTATCTTCCTTATATGATAATTGTTGATTTTTTCTTATAGTAAATTAACTTAATTTTGTCATGTTATGAATTATATACTAGTCGACAAAAAACTCGGATATTATACCTTGATATTTTTTTCCTTTTTCTATAATCGTCAAATGAATGTACATGATCGCTTTCTTGTGAAAATTATCTTCTAGTTGTGAGCTTATAATTGTGAAAGTAGTTAGAAGCTTGTAGTTGTGAAGGTAGCTAGAAGCTTGTAGTTGTGAAGGTAGCTAGAAGCTTGTAGTTATGAATGTAGTTTATTAAACTAAAGTTATTCGGTAAAATAAACTTTGTAATTTGCTGAAATTTAAAAAATGATTGAAAATGATATATAATATATTTTGTTATTTATTAATTAAAGTAATTACATACATAGATAATTTAAAATAATAATTTATTTTTTATTTTCAGTACTAATTGGATATGTAATGTTTCATTTATTTGTTTCTCTTACTTTAATATTTTTTGTTTTCAATATTTTTTTGCAAAAATGTAATTAAGTTACATGAGTTTATAATATTCTTTCACCATTGACATTATATATCATTAAATGGTATAATACGAAAAAGTCCGGTGGAAATTAATAATATACATTCATCTAACAATTAAATGCAAGAATAGTGTATGCATCATAAAAAGTCCAGTGGAAATTAATTTATTCATCACAAAAGATTCTGAAATGTAAATAATTTATCTCGTTGACTCCCATAATATGCGAGAAATCGTGTAACCTTCTTCCTTCATTCCAAAATTTGTCTGATTCGAAGTTTCACAATTGATATCATCATCTCCATGTTCATCTCGTGGTATATAATTTTGATGTTGCTCAAACTTATTAAAGAGCGGGTCATTAGTTGAGTTCATACGAATATAATTAAGCAATGTAATTGCCCATAAAAATATTGATTTGAGTCTTCACACTATATTGTGGCATTTGGCTAGGAGTTGCTGGTTTTTATAAGCATTAAAATTGCACAAATTCTAAAACTCCTCATCCCATTTTACAATCATTACGGAGGCGACGTCGTCTCCGGTAACAAACTTAGCCTCCTTAGGAACGCTTCTGACAACAACGTTTCATTGGAGAGAGCGAAGAATGAACTTAGGACCCTTCCACTTAATCTCAACTCTCAATCCAACTCTTCGATAATGAAAGATCATGATTGTTGATCAAACTCCTTGCGATCAACATTACCTCGTATTTTATCGATACTAGTGGTGGCGGGCTGGCGGCTAAGGCTGCCAACTCATCATCTTCACCACCATTAAATTATTTACTACTATTATTTTTTAATGTTTTTTCTCTATTGATTGATATTGAGAAAATGGGAAAGGTTCAGATTTGTTTTGTTGGTTGGACTATTAATAAGGATATAAAGTAGAATGTGACTTGGTGAATCAAAATCTATTGAAAGAGTGGGAAGAAAAAAGGGTTGTTTGGGTTTAAATTGAAAGAGATGAGACAAAACAAATGGAATGAGTCAATTGTCCCACTTCTTTGTGTTTCAATTATGTCTTAATCCTATTAAAAATTGTTATCTACTTATAAAAATCATAAAAAAGAAATTTTTTTGATATTTTTTCCTTTTTCTATAACCATCAAATGAATGCACATGGTGGGTGTGTTCAGGAAAACTAGTTTATAGTTGTGAGCTTATTATGTACTTTTTGTGGAATCTGAGCTTTTTAGCCTGACCAGACCGGACTATATTTAAACTAGGTTCGGGTCGAGCTTCCTCAAGCGAGCTTGGACTATCCATTTTTTCTTTGTCTTTTCTTTTTTGGCTTGATAATAAGCATTAGGTGAAAATATACAAAACAACTTATAATAAAAAAATAGATAATAAATTCTTTGTTATGAACTTTGAATAAAAAATAGAGTAATGTCTAAACAAAAATATTTATAAATCACAATAATATTATGAATTTAAGCATTAAATTATTTTTCCAATTTTGGAGAATAGTTGTTAAGTCTAGTAACAAAATAATATATTAAATCAAATGAGAAGTAAACCACATATATTTCAAATTTATTTTCTTAATTATGTATTAAATTAGATTTATCTTCTACAACAAAAACATGCTAAAGAATATAATATTTATAACAAAACTAAAAGATAACATAATTGTTTATCATAGAGAACTCCACACAACCAAATTTAATATAATAATTCACAATGAAATTGTTGATAAAAAACATAAAAAAAAATAGTATTTTTAATAGTATCAAAAGGTTTATATATTAAAGTGAATTTACAAATTATATTGTGTTAGGGAGTAAGAGTTTAATAGAAATGAGAGATTAACAAATGAGTTATGTTAAATATCATATACGTAAAGATATTAGATCTTTAAGTTTGATTGCATTAGGCATAATACCAGTGTGTTAAAAAGATTATACATTAATATCAAATGATATGTATTTTTAAATAGATTAAATATGTTAAAATTTAAATAAATAATTTTTAGTATTATGCTGACCAACTCGCCACAACCCGCAATCCGCTTAGAGTGAGTTTGGGCTACAATTTGATACACATAAATTGTATCCAGACTTTTATCTCAATCGAGTTTAGCTCGAACCAGATGTGGGCTAGCCCGAACCCATTCAGGTAGTCCATTTTGATACTACTACTATTTGTAGCTGTGAAGGTAGTTGGAAGCTTGTAGTTTTGAAGATATCTTATTAAACTAGAGTTGTTCGATAAAATGAACTTTGTAACTAGTTGAAATTAAAAAAAAATGACTAAAAAAGACGTACATTATTTATTATTTATTTTGATGTTTATTAATTGAAGTAATTAAATACACGGATAATTTAAAATAATCATTTAGTTTTTTATTTTAGTTATAAATGGATATGTGATATTTTATTCATTTGTTTGTTTTCAATATTTTTTCCAAAAATGTAATTAAGTTACGTAAGTTTATAATATTCTTCCACCATAGACACTATATATCGTTAAAAGATATTATACAAAAATATTTTATGCATTCATCTAATGATCAAATGCAAGAGTAATATATACACCATGAAAAATTCAGTTGGAAATAATTTATCCATCACAAAAGATTTTGAAAAGAAAATAATTTATCTTATTGACTCTCAAAATAAGCAAGAAATCTTGTCATATCTTCCATCATTCCAGATATTGTCTGATTCAAAGTTTTACAATTAATATCATCATCTTCATATTCATCTTGTATATAATCTTGATGTTACTCAAACTTATTAAAGAGCGGATCATTATTTTACACAAGTTTTGAAACTCCTCCTCCCATTTTACAACCGTTACGGCGTCGTCACCATCTTCTACAACAAACTCAACCTCCTTAGTGACGTTTCTGACAACATCATTTCGTTAGAGAGAGCAAAGAATGAACTAAGGATCCTTCCACTTAATCTCAACCATCAATCTTAAACTCTTCGATAATAAAAGATCACGACGTTGATCAAACTCCTCACGGTCAATGTTACCTCGTATTTTCTTGATGGCAATGGCGGCGGCCAAGGTCGTCACTTCATCATCTTCACCACTATTAAATTATTTATTTATTTTTAATGTTCTTTCTATATTGATTGATATTGAGAAAAAAAAGGAAAGGTTAAGGTTTGTTTGGTTTGGTTTGACTATTTGTTTTTAAGGATAAAGAGTGAATTATGACTTGGTGAATCAAAATCTATTGAAAGAGTGAGAAGAGAAAAAGGGCTGTTTAGGTTTAAATTGAAAAATATGAGACAAAACAAATGGAATGAAGATCACATTTCTCACTTTTTTGTGTTTCAATTATGTCCTAATGTAATTAAAAGTTATTATCTACTTACCGGATCATCTTATAAATCTTTGTCAATGGTAAATCAATCAATTATTAATAACAACATACCATTTTCCTTATCAAAATGAATTCATTTTATTCACTTTTAAGGAACAAAATTTATGACATTATCTAAAACTTCCCTATTTTTTTAATCTAGATATCTTAAATAATGGTATTACCTTTCTTATCTGATAAGTGTATATTTTTTATTATTAGTAAATTAACTTCATTTTGTCATATTATGAATGAAATTTTAGTTGGCAAAAAAACTGGATATTATACTTTGATATTTTTTTTCCTTTTTCTATAACCATCAAATGAATGCACATAGTATAGAAAAGATAATTCTCTATAACCATCAAATGAATGCACATAGTATAGAAAAGATAATTCTCTATAACCATCAAATGAATGCACATAGTATAGAAAAGATAATTCTCTATAACCATCAAATGAATGCACATACTGGATAACTCGTACATTTCATAAATAATAAATATTTATTTTATTTCCTCATGTTTTTCAACTTAGCAATTTGGTCTCTCAAAAATTGAAATTTATTAATGGTCTTAAAATTTTCAAATGTGGGTCAAATTATCATTTTTAGCATGTTTGATAACATCTTATATGGACTAATTTGACCTATATTTGAAATTTTTTAAAACCATTTTAATTTTTCGATTTTTAAGGGATCAAACTATAAGGTACAAAAACACAAGAGACTGAAATGAGTATTTAATCTTTGATAATTTTTAAACTTGTCCTCGTTAATATTACATCTAATTAATCATTTATAAGGCTTAGTGGAAGTACTAGCAATGATGATGACCACTGAGATGATGGTACTAATGGTGGTAATGAATATAATGGGGTGGTCCAGATGGGGAGGTGGATGTTATGGTGATAGCGGTGAGGCCGATGACAATAATAGAATTAGGGGTGAGTAGGACCCCGACTCTACCTGCTCACTCAATATAGTCTGATCTTGATCAGGTTCAAATAGGGTTGGGACTCATTGGGTCTAGAGTCGGGTTTGAGTTCAAAATTTAGATCCAATCAATATTTAGGGTCACGTAGGGGACAAGCAAAACCCGATCCGACCCGTCTCATGGTCACTCACTCATCATTTTTATGTGTGTCTCTATTCAATTGTATACAAAACAATGACACCTCTTTAATTGAAAGTATCATTTATTCTCTAATGTTTTTCATGATATAAACATGATTAACAATATATATATATATATATATATATATATGTTTATATATATATCATTTTATATATCAAATTACATATTCATAATAATAAGTAATAATGAGAAGAATTTATCTAAAATATGTATCATTATATTTAATCAAGTCTATGGACATGTTCGGGTTTAAAGGTTGACCTGATCATCATTTATGGTCGGGTAAGGGATAAATCTTTACCCGACCCATGTTCACCTAAATAGAATGATTATTTGCCAATAACAATGATTCTGATGGTTTGATGATAACAATGATGATAGTAGTGATAATAATGGTGGTAATAGTATGATGGTGGTGGTTATATGGAGGTGAAGGTTGTGGTAGTAACCACACTGTGGTGATTGTAGTGCAAGTATAGGGGTGTGTTAGGTGCGAAAACTATCTTACATAATAAGGATATCTGGGCATTTTTTTACTCTAAAAGTTAAATAATTGTCATTCATACTATACATCAATTTAACCAACAAGATGTTGGTCTAGTGGTGCAAGGTCTCACTAGATCTCCATGGTCGAGGGTTCGACTTTTGGGAATGATACTTGTTGGGAGGAGCATCCACGAACTCCGAAAGGGATTAGTTCCTTACCCAAAAGCTAAGAGTACCAATTTTTTTTTAAATATTTGCACAAATTCTATTATATGATTTTTATGTCATTCTCGGTTTGAAAAAGCAAAAAACAGCATGAATTGTTGAAAAGCGGCCACACCCAACACAAGAACTATGCTCAACGAAGCAAGGCACTTACGTCCAGTGGAGCTATGCTCAGTACAACTTGACTAGCTAAAAAGTCGAGGCACAACCAGATGAAACATTGAGCCTAGGGAATTCTTGGTGTTGGGCGAAAAAGACACTATTCTGACTCTTTAGAATTGGATTAAGTTAGTATTTTGTGTAGCAATTCGGGTAGAAAGATTATGTACTCGATTTATCTTAGTTCTTATGATAGTTTAGTTGGAATTGAGGTGTAAAAACAAGGGAGTAAGTTAGAGGAGTTAATGTATACCAATTGAGGAGATAATCTCTTCACCTATGAGTTTTATTTCTCTCTTTATATCTTTATTTCTAGTTATTACAAAATATGCAGTTAAATTTTTCCCTTGTTGAAATCAGATATAATACTTACTTGATGTATATAGTTTTATTCAAATTTATGCTCAATTATTATGTTTTGATTTTTATGAGTTACATTATGTGCTTAATGCTTACTTTGAGCTTGACACCCTTTTGGTATGATTTTGTGATTATGAAGGCATGAAGAAATTCTCATTCTAAATTCTGAAAATAAGAGCTCACCATATTGGTATAATTTTTAAGCATAGAGTGATTAAAGTCGTACTAATTTATCATATTTGTGCATGTGTTGATATAGTTATGAGACATAGAGTCATATGAACACTAAATAACTCAAATTTGTTAACATGATTGCTAAATATAGAGGCATGTTAACGGTTCATAAATCTTCATATTGTTAGTATAGTTGCTAGACCTAGAGTTATATTAATAAGTAATTAAATGAATAAGTGTTGTTGAATCAAGTATGCATTGATGTTGACTAGTAAAGTTCAATCTCAACATCTTCATTACAATAGTTTAATTAAATCAAATTTTAATTTAATTGCTTAATCAAACGAGACAAACCTCAATCTAAAATCAACTTAGAATAACATTTTTTGTTGAAAGGCTATTATCAAGCAAATCCTTATAGATTCGATGACTCTTTAATACTTATTTATGACAATCTGATTTGATAGTTTAATTGTCCAATTTTCCGGTTAGCATGACAACGGTAAGAGTGATAAAGGTGTGGTGGAGATAGCATGGTAATGATAATAGTGATTGCAGTAATAGCATGGCGTGGCAATATTGGTGATGGTGCTAAGGGTTGGGTTGTAGCGATGAGGGTAGTATAGTAGTGGCAACAACAATGATATGGTTGTTGTAATTATAATGGACAATGTTGTATACAGATGAGGAGGGTTTGTTTACATCCAAGTTAAGTCACACTGGTTATACTTAATCTCAACTATTCATTTTCTTAAATCCAACGAATCAAATGAGTGAGTGAAATAAAAAATAAATGATGAGAGAAAAGATAAATCTTAAATAATTTTTAAGTTTCATCCATTTGGTCCGTTAGATTTAAGAAAATGAATGATTGAGATTGAGTGTAACTAGTATAATTTAACTTTGGTATAAACGAATCTTTCCTTCATATAAATATGTGTTGATTGCATTTCATGCTTTTTGGTTTTCTAAAGATTTGTGTAATTGAAGTTTAACTAACATTCATTTGCAAAATAGTAAATATATTTTCTTTAATCAATTACCATAAATGATACATAAGGAAAGAAAGTCAACTCAAAAAAGTCGAATTTAACGGTGGAATAAATTCACTGTGAGAGGAACATTGCATTCAGGTTGGTTTTAACTTTTAAGCTAACTAGCAGTGTACCCGTGCACTTGCACGGATCGCTTCTTTGTTTATGCATAATGCAAATATAATATACATATACTATAATATCAATAAATCATGTATTGAAACATTATATTTCCCATTCATATAGGTGCAATATTAACATTGATTTTTGAGTGCATATGTAGAATATTAACAATTATAAATGTGTCTGTATAAGCATTTATTTGTTGAAAGTGTGATTATATAAAATATTTGATTCTTAAATAACTCAATAAATAAAATTCAAATTGTATTGGATAATATCTCACCTCTATATTCTCTATATAAAATTATAAATATAAGGAGTTACTTTTGCATCATATTTTTTGTGATTACGTTTATAAGTATCATATAAAGTCATAAAGATTTTTTAGCATATCTCTTAAATGTTTATGTTTTATTTTAGATTAATGTTCATTGTGTATAAATATTTGAATATATTTTTAGCATTCAAATATTGTATAATTAAATGTTATTTATTTTATTATATTTTAGCTAATAATCATTGTATGAAAATAACTCATAAATTAAAAACACACTAAGTTAGGATATGACATATATTTTTTCTGATAAATTTAATCAAAATAATAAAAAGAGTCTAATACAAAGATTATGGCATTATCTAAAACATTATTATTTTTATCTAGATTTCTTAAAACAATGATGTTATCTTCCTTATATGATAATTGTTGATTTTTTCTTATAGTAAATTAACTTAATTTTGTCATGTTATGAATTATATACTAGTCGACAAAAAACTCGGATATTATACCTTGATATTTTTTTCCTTTTTCTATAATCGTCAAATGAATGTACATGATCGCTTTCTTGTGAAAATTATCTTCTAGTTGTGAGCTTATAATTGTGAAAGTAGTTAGAAGCTTGTAGTTGTGAAGGTAGCTAGAAGCTTGTAGTTGTGAAGGTAGCTAGAAGCTTGTAGTTGTGAAGGTAGCTAGAAGCTTGTAGTTGTGAAGGTAGCTAGAAGCTTGTAGTTGTGAAGGTAGCTAGAAGCTTGTAGTTGTGAAGGTAGCTAGAAGCTTGTAGTTATGAATGTAGTTTATTAAACTAAAGTTATTCGGTAAAATAAACTTTGTAATTTGCTGAAATTTAAAAAATGATTGAAAATGATATATAATATATTTTGTTATTTATTAATTAAAGTAATTACATACATAGATAATTTAAAATAATAATTTATTTTTTATTTTCAGTACTAATTGGATATGTAATGTTTCATTTATTTGTTTCTCTTACTTTAATATTTTTTGTTTTCAATATTTTTTTGCAAAAATGTAATTAAGTTACATGAGTTTATAATATTCTTTCACCATTGACATTATATATCATTAAATGGTATAATACGAAAAAGTCCGGTGGAAATTAATAATATACATTCATCTAACAATTAAATGCAAGAATAGTGTATGCATCATAAAAAGTCCAGTGGAAATTAATTTATTCATCACAAAAGATTCTGAAATGTAAATAATTTATCTCGTTGACTCCCATAATATGCGAGAAATCGTGTAACCTTCTTCCTTCATTCCAAAATTTGTCTGATTCGAAGTTTCACAATTGATATCATCATCTCCATGTTCATCTCGTGGTATATAATTTTGATGTTGCTCAAACTTATTAAAGAGCGGGTCATTAGTTGAGTTCATACGAATATAATTAAGCAATGTAATTGCCCATAAAAATATTGATTTGAGTCTTCACACTATATTGTGGCATTTGGCTAGGAGTTGCTGGTTTTTATAAGCATTAAAATTGCACAAATTCTAAAACTCCTCATCCCATTTTACAATCATTACGGAGGCGACGTCGTCTCCGGTAACAAACTTAGCCTCCTTAGGAACGCTTCTGACAACAACGTTTCATTGGAGAGAGCGAAGAATGAACTTAGGACCCTTCCACTTAATCTCAACTCTCAATCCAACTCTTCGATAATGAAAGATCATGATTGTTGATCAAACTCCTTGCGATCAACATTACCTCGTATTTTATCGATACTAGTGGTGGCGGGCTGGCGGCTAAGGCTGCCAACTCATCATCTTCACCACCATTAAATTATTTACTACTATTATTTTTTAATGTTTTTTCTCTATTGATTGATATTGAGAAAATGGGAAAGGTTCAGATTTGTTTTGTTGGTTGGACTATTAATAAGGATATAAAGTAGAATGTGACTTGGTGAATCAAAATCTATTGAAAGAGTGGGAAGAAAAAAGGGTTGTTTGGGTTTAAATTGAAAGAGATGAGACAAAACAAATGGAATGAGTCAATTGTCCCACTTCTTTGTGTTTCAATTATGTCTTAATCCTATTAAAAATTGTTATCTACTTATAAAAATCATAAAAAAGAAATTTTTTTGATATTTTTTCCTTTTTCTATAACCATCAAATGAATGCACATGGTGGGTGTGTTCAGGAAAACTAGTTTATAGTTGTGAGCTTATTATGTACTTTTTGTGGAATCTGAGCTTTTTAGCCTGACCAGACCGGACTATATTTAAACTAGGTTCGGGTCGAGCTTCCTCAAGCGAGCTTGGACTATCCATTTTTTCTTTGTCTTTTCTTTTTTGGCTTGATAATAAGCATTAGGTGAAAATATACAAAACAACTTATAATAAAAAAATAGATAATAAATTCTTTGTTATGAACTTTGAATAAAAAATAGAGTAATGTCTAAACAAAAATATTTATAAATCACAATAATATTATGAATTTAAGCATTAAATTATTTTTCCAATTTTGGAGAATAGTTGTTAAGTCTAGTAACAAAATAATATATTAAATCAAATGAGAAGTAAACCACATATATTTCAAATTTATTTTCTTAATTATGTATTAAATTAGATTTATCTTCTACAACAAAAACATGCTAAAGAATATAATATTTATAACAAAACTAAAAGATAACATAATTGTTTATCATAGAGAACTCCACACAACCAAATTTAATATAATAATTCACAATGAAATTGTTGATAAAAAACATAAAAAAAAATAGTATTTTTAATAGTATCAAAAGGTTTATATATTAAAGTGAATTTACAAATTATATTGTGTTAGGGAGTAAGAGTTTAATAGAAATGAGAGATTAACAAATGAGTTATGTTAAATATCATATACGTAAAGATATTAGATCTTTAAGTTTGATTGCATTAGGCATAATACCAGTGTGTTAAAAAGATTATACATTAATATCAAATGATATGTATTTTTAAATAGATTAAATATGTTAAAATTTAAATAAATAATTTTTAGTATTATGCTGACCAACTCGCCACAACCCGCAATCCGCTTAGAGTGAGTTTGGGCTACAATTTGATACACATAAATTGTATCCAGACTTTTATCTCAATCGAGTTTAGCTCGAACCAGATGTGGGCTAGCCCGAACCCATTCAGGTAGTCCATTTTGATACTACTACTATTTGTAGCTGTGAAGGTAGTTGGAAGCTTGTAGTTTTGAAGATATCTTATTAAACTAGAGTTGTTCGATAAAATGAACTTTGTAACTAGTTGAAATTAAAAAAAAATGACTAAAAAAGACGTACATTATTTATTATTTATTTTGATGTTTATTAATTGAAGTAATTAAATACACGGATAATTTAAAATAATCATTTAGTTTTTTATTTTAGTTATAAATGGATATGTGATATTTTATTCATTTGTTTGTTTTCAATATTTTTTCCAAAAATGTAATTAAGTTACGTAAGTTTATAATATTCTTCCACCATAGACACTATATATCGTTAAAAGATATTATACAAAAATATTTTATGCATTCATCTAATGATCAAATGCAAGAGTAATATATACACCATGAAAAATTCAGTTGGAAATAATTTATCCATCACAAAAGATTTTGAAAAGAAAATAATTTATCTTATTGACTCTCAAAATAAGCAAGAAATCTTGTCATATCTTCCATCATTCCAGATATTGTCTGATTCAAAGTTTTACAATTAATATCATCATCTTCATATTCATCTTGTATATAATCTTGATGTTACTCAAACTTATTAAAGAGCGGATCATTATTTTACACAAGTTTTGAAACTCCTCCTCCCATTTTACAACCGTTACGGCGTCGTCACCATCTTCTACAACAAACTCAACCTCCTTAGTGACGTTTCTGACAACATCATTTCGTTAGAGAGAGCAAAGAATGAACTAAGGATCCTTCCACTTAATCTCAACCATCAATCTTAAACTCTTCGATAATAAAAGATCACGACGTTGATCAAACTCCTCACGGTCAATGTTACCTCGTATTTTCTTGATGGCAATGGCGGCGGCCAAGGTCGTCACTTCATCATCTTCACCACTATTAAATTATTTATTTATTTTTAATGTTCTTTCTATATTGATTGATATTGAGAAAAAAAAGGAAAGGTTAAGGTTTGTTTGGTTTGGTTTGACTATTTGTTTTTAAGGATAAAGAGTGAATTATGACTTGGTGAATCAAAATCTATTGAAAGAGTGAGAAGAGAAAAAGGGCTGTTTAGGTTTAAATTGAAAAATATGAGACAAAACAAATGGAATGAAGATCACATTTCTCACTTTTTTGTGTTTCAATTATGTCCTAATGTAATTAAAAGTTATTATCTACTTACCGGATCATCTTATAAATCTTTGTCAATGGTAAATCAATCAATTATTAATAACAACATACCATTTTCCTTATCAAAATGAATTCATTTTATTCACTTTTAAGGAACAAAATTTATGACATTATCTAAAACTTCCCTATTTTTTTAATCTAGATATCTTAAATAATGGTATTACCTTTCTTATCTGATAAGTGTATATTTTTTATTATTAGTAAATTAACTTCATTTTGTCATATTATGAATGAAATTTTAGTTGGCAAAAAAACTGGATATTATACTTTGATATTTTTTTTCCTTTTTCTATAACCATCAAATGAATGCACATAGTATAGAAAAGATAATTCTCTATAACCATCAAATGAATGCACATAGTATAGAAAAGATAATTCTCTATAACCATCAAATGAATGCACATAGTATAGAAAAGATAATTCTCTATAACCATCAAATGAATGCACATAGTATAGAAAAGATAATTCTCTATAACCATCAAATGAATGCACATAGTATAGAAAAGATAATTCTCTATAACCATCAAATGAATGCACATAGTATAGAAAAGATAATTCTCTATAACCATCAAATGAATGCACATACTGGATAACTCGTACATTTCATAAATAATAAATATTTATTTTATTTCCTCATGTTTTTCAACTTAGCAATTTGGTCTCTCAAAAATTGAAATTTATTAATGGTCTTAAAATTTTCAAATGTGGGTCAAATTATCATTTTTAGCATGTTTGATAACATCTTATATGGACTAATTTGACCTATATTTGAAATTTTTTAAAACCATTTTAATTTTTCGATTTTTAAGGGATCAAACTATAAGGTACAAAAACACAAGAGACTGAAATGAGTATTTAATCTTTGATAATTTTTAAACTTGTCCTCGTTAATATTACATCTAATTAATCATTTATAAGGCTTAGTGGAAGTACTAGCAATGATGATGACCACTGAGATGATGGTACTAATGGTGGTAATGAATATAATGGGGTGGTCCAGATGGGGAGGTGGATGTTATGGTGATAGCGGTGAGGCCGATGACAATAATAGAATTAGGGGTGAGTAGGACCCCGACTCTACCTGCTCACTCAATATAGTCTGATCTTGATCAGGTTCAAATAGGGTTGGGACTCATTGGGTCTAGAGTCGGGTTTGAGTTCAAAATTTAGATCCAATCAATATTTAGGGTCACGTAGGGGACAAGCAAAACCCGATCCGACCCGTCTCATGGTCACTCACTCATCATTTTTATGTGTGTCTCTATTCAATTGTATACAAAACAATGACACCTCTTTAATTGAAAGTATCATTTATTCTCTAATGTTTTTCATGATATAAACATGATTAACAATATATATATATATATATATATATATATGTTTATATATATATCATTTTATATATCAAATTACATATTCATAATAATAAGTAATAATGAGAAGAATTTATCTAAAATATGTATCATTATATTTAATCAAGTCTATGGACATGTTCGGGTTTAAAGGTTGACCTGATCATCATTTATGGTCGGGTAAGGGATAAATCTTTACCCGACCCATGTTCACCTAAATAGAATGATTATTTGCCAATAACAATGATTCTGATGGTTTGATGATAACAATGATGATAGTAGTGATAATAATGGTGGTAATAGTATGATGGTGGTGGTTATATGGAGGTGAAGGTTGTGGTAGTAACCACACTGTGGTGATTGTAGTGCAAGTATAGGGGTGTGTTAGGTGCGAAAACTATCTTACATAATAAGGATATCTGGGCATTTTTTTACTCTAAAAGTTAAATAATTGTCATTCATACTATACATCAATTTAACCAACAAGATGTTGGTCTAGTGGTGCAAGGTCTCACTAGATCTCCATGGTCGAGGGTTCGACTTTTGGGAATGATACTTGTTGGGAGGAGCATCCACGAACTCCGAAAGGGATTAGTTCCTTACCCAAAAGCTAAGAGTACCAATTTTTTTTTAAATATTTGCACAAATTCTATTATATGATTTTTATGTCATTCTCGGTTTGAAAAAGCAAAAAACAGCATGAATTGTTGAAAAGCGGCCACACCCAACACAAGAACTATGCTCAACGAAGCAAGGCACTTACGTCCAGTGGAGCTATGCTCAGTACAACTTGACTAGCTAAAAAGTCGAGGCACAACCAGATGAAACATTGAGCCTAGGGAATTCTTGGTGTTGGGCGAAAAAGACACTATTCTGACTCTTTAGAATTGGATTAAGTTAGTATTTTGTGTAGCAATTCGGGTAGAAAGATTATGTACTCGATTTATCTTAGTTCTTATGATAGTTTAGTTGGAATTGAGGTGTAAAAACAAGGGAGTAAGTTAGAGGAGTTAATGTATACCAATTGAGGAGATAATCTCTTCACCTATGAGTTTTATTTCTCTCTTTATATCTTTATTTCTAGTTATTACAAAATATGCAGTTAAATTTTTCCCTTGTTGAAATCAGATATAATACTTACTTGATGTATATAGTTTTATTCAAATTTATGCTCAATTATTATGTTTTGATTTTTATGAGTTACATTATGTGCTTAATGCTTACTTTGAGCTTGACACCCTTTTGGTATGATTTTGTGATTATGAAGGCATGAAGAAATTCTCATTCTAAATTCTGAAAATAAGAGCTCACCATATTGGTATAATTTTTAAGCATAGAGTGATTAAAGTCGTACTAATTTATCATATTTGTGCATGTGTTGATATAGTTATGAGACATAGAGTCATATGAACACTAAATAACTCAAATTTGTTAACATGATTGCTAAATATAGAGGCATGTTAACGGTTCATAAATCTTCATATTGTTAGTATAGTTGCTAGACCTAGAGTTATATTAATAAGTAATTAAATGAATAAGTGTTGTTGAATCAAGTATGCATTGATGTTGACTAGTAAAGTTCAATCTCAACATCTTCATTACAATAGTTTAATTAAATCAAATTTTAATTTAATTGCTTAATCAAACGAGACAAACCTCAATCTAAAATCAACTTAGAATAACATTTTTTGTTGAAAGGCTATTATCAAGCAAATCCTTATAGATTCGATGACTCTTTAATACTTATTTATGACAATCTGATTTGATAGTTTAATTGTCCAATTTTCCGGTTAGCATGACAACGGTAAGAGTGATAAAGGTGTGGTGGAGATAGCATGGTAATGATAATAGTGATTGCAGTAATAGCATGGCGTGGCAATATTGGTGATGGTGCTAAGGGTTGGGTTGTAGCGATGAGGGTAGTATAGTAGTGGCAACAACAATGATATGGTTGTTGTAATTATAATGGACAATGTTGTATACAGATGAGGAGGGTTTGTTTACATCCAAGTTAAGTCACACTGGTTATACTTAATCTCAACTATTCATTTTCTTAAATCCAACGAATCAAATGAGTGAGTGAAATAAAAAATAAATGATGAGAGAAAAGATAAATCTTAAATAATTTTTAAGTTTCATCCATTTGGTCCGTTAGATTTAAGAAAATGAATGATTGAGATTGAGTGTAACTAGTATAATTTAACTTTGGTATAAACGAATCTTTCCTTCATATAAATATGTGTTGATTGCATTTCATGCTTTTTGGTTTTCTAAAGATTTGTGTAATTGAAGTTTAACTAACATTCATTTGCAAAATAGTAAATATATTTTCTTTAATCAATTACCATAAATGATACATAAGGAAAGAAAGTCAACTCAAAAAAGTCGAATTTAACGGTGGAATAAATTCACTGTGAGAGGAACATTGCATTCAGGTTGGTTTTAACTTTTAAGCTAACTAGCAGTGTACCCGTGCACTTGCACGGATCGCTTCTTTGTTTATGCATAATGCAAATATAATATACATATACTATAATATCAATAAATCATGTATTGAAACATTATATTTCCCATTCATATAGGTGCAATATTAACATTGATTTTTGAGTGCATATGTAGAATATTAACAATTATAAATGTGTCTGTATAAGCATTTATTTGTTGAAAGTGTGATTATAGAAAATATTTGATTCTTAAATAACTCAATAAATAAAATTCAAATTGTATTGGATAATATCTCACCTCTATATTCTCTATATAAAATTATAAATATAAGGAGTTATTTTTGCATCATATTTTTTGTGATTACGTTTATAAGTATCATATAAAGTCATAAAGATTTTTTAGCATATCTCTTAAATGTTTATGTTTTATTTTAGATTAATGTTCATTGCGTATAAATATTTGAATATATTTTTAGCATTCAAATATTGTATAATTAAATGTTATTTATTTATTATGTTTTAGCTAATAATCATTGTATGAAAATAACCCATAAATTAAAAACACACTAAGTTAGGATATGACAGATATTTTTTCTGATAAATTTAATCAAAATAATAAAAACTGTCTAATAATTGATTTGTTATATTACTAATTAAAAAACATATATTTTTCATGAATATATATACCATTGTTATCTTTTAATTAAATAATATAATGATAGTAATTAAATACATGGACCCGTGCATTCGCATGGCTAAAAACACACATGTTACCCGTACATTCGCATTACTAAGAAAACACATGTTACCATGTATTCACATAGTTAAAACGCACATATTACTCATACATTCATATTATTAAGAATATACATCTACTTGTATATTTGCATGTTTAAGCACATAAGAAAAATAAATTGATAATTTTTAATTTGAATTTTCTACAATTAGTATTAAATTATTATTAACATATAAAATATATAAAAAGTATGAAGGAAAAAATGTGAGGAGGAGGTGACATGTGAAATGACGAAAAAATGTAAGGAGAAATTGACATGTGGCATAAGGGTTTTTTTTTTATTATGATGTTAATAGAGAAAAATTAAAATTCAAAGAATTTGAACTGTAATATTAAAATTCAGTATGAAAAATGTCAAAAAACTTTGATGAGGTGAAAAAGTACAATTATTCTTAGATTAATGGTAAACATTAAATTATATAGATAGATTAATGTAAAGAAATAATTTGAATGTGAAAAATGATTTCAATTTCATCTAATGTTCAATGACTATTACTTTTGAACATAACAAAACATAGATGTTGTAAACACACTCAATTTTAGTGGAGTAGCGACATGAACCAATCACTAATTAATATTAAATTATTATTAGCATATAAAATATATAATATATAAAAAGTATGAAGAAAAATATGTGAGGAGGGGGTGACATGTGGCATTAAGGAAAAAATGTAAGGAGAAAGTGACATGTGACATGAGGGAAGGAGAAAGTGACATGTGGCATGAGTGAAGGAGAAAGTGACATGTGGCATGAAGGAAGGAGAAAGTGACATGTGGCATGAAGGAGTTTTTTTTTATTATATTGTTAATAGATACCAGCTTAATGGAACGAATTTTAGTTTATGAAGAGTGACTTACATAAATATGTTGAAAATATAGCATTTTCTTATGGAGAAACATATTAATTATGAGAAAAATGTATTCATTGTATAGTTTTATACACTGTCATTATATCATTATCGTTCATATTTAATTATTGTCGACTCTTCCAACAAAGTAATCAAAATGAATTGTGAATGATATAGTGATTATGTATAAATCTTTACACTGACAGTCGATAAATATTACACTCATTAATTAATAAGTATGAATCTATGTTGTATTTAAGTCTTACAAAATGTAAATCATATAAAACATTTTATAATAATAAAATGCACTTCAATAATAGACTTAAAATAGAGAGGGATATACAAATCAGTTTTTTTCATAATGCTTCTGTGTGTTTTCATATTTTAAAAACATTGGATAATTTTTAGTTTTTTAATATTATAAAAGGTTATATCTTCATATAAATAATCAAACAATCATTCAATCATTAATATTTCATACAATTTTAGATGATATAATGGTAGTAGAAAAAACTCTTTTAAATTTGAGAGTTATCATTTGTTGTAATAAAGCAAACTCTAAAAGCAAATATACCAACAAATACATAAGATATTTCTTGATCTCTAAAAGCTTTACATATAGATCATGATTCCTCAAATTCAAAAAGTTCTATAGGAAATAAACTTAAGGATAAATTAGAGTCAATAAAATTATCTCGAGTGACTTTTGTAAGCACTACGCCAGAATAGCAAGACAACAATGCTTCAAATTGTTATCCAATAGTGCTTATTGTGTGTTGTCTATGTGAGCGCAGTAGAATATAGAGTTATATTTAACAACACTTTTGAAGCGTCGTAGAAAATAAACATTTAACTGCGCTCACTGAAGCAAGCGCCGATAAATGTCTACTTTTAAATAAGGCAAAATCTATCTTAGACATTATATCAAACACCTAACAAGCATGTTCGATTCTACCGTATTTACCATATATTTGACAATATAAACATCAATCTGTAAACCCAATTCATAAACCATTGCATGAATTGATCTTCTTTAGTTCAAATTCATTAACCTAGATGATTATATGCAGTAATGAAATGGAACGAAGCTGATAAATCTATGAATTTATTCTCTCCCTTAACTAAAGAAATAAGAAGACAGAAAGACATAATTTAGATTCAATATAATAAGAAACAAATTAAAACTTACATAGAAAATATGGATGAAAAAATAATAATCAAATGCAAGAAATACATACAGAGATTGCAAGTTTGGTAAATCATCAACAACTCCATCTAGCTTCAACCTTGACATTTCCTATATTATAAAATAAGCAGTTAACGAAGATGCAAGCAACAAGAGTGAATCAAAGAAAAATAAATAAGGTAAAATAAGATAGTGATTCACCTTAGTACTCGAAAATAGAAACCAAAAGCTAATAACTTCTTGAAGAGAGAAACTAAGAGAGAAGAAAAGTAAGAGAAATAAAATATTGAATAATAAGTATATTATTTTGTGTGGTTTTGTTTTTAAATCTTCAAAGATTCGCACTCACTAAAACAAACATTTTTGAATATATGGCTTTTAATAGTTCTTATTGTAATGAGCATTGTTAAATAATAAATTCAAATCAACAACTTTTGCTTTAAAAAGTGCTGGTAAATATCAAAATTCTTTAAAATTATTTAGTTGTCATATTATGTTCAACTTTTGATAATGGACTAGCAAATAACATAATTTACTTATCAAATATAAGTTTTTGTTGTATCAAATCATATACCTTAATATTCTATTTTAATAATATCGGTTGGTGATTTAGAATATTTTTTTGAAGTAATGAACAATTGCATTTTTTGTATATGTATGACCAAGTTGTGTTATATATTTAAAACTAACATATGAGTTTCTGTTAACAATTTGGATTATTTTCATGTAATATTAACTCGAGTTATATCGTTCAAAATAAAATTAAATAATTTCATAAATACATATTAAGTAATAATTAAAACAAGTGTTTTTTGAACATATGACTTTTAATAGCGCTCATTAAAGCTAATGTTGTTAAATGTGTGACTTTTAAATGCACTTATTATAATGAGCGAAGTTGATATGTAACATTTAACAACACTTAAAAGCTATATACACCTATCAAATTTAAAGTTATATACAACAACAATTCTTAAAGAAAGCGTTGTTAAAGCTATATCTACCTATTAAATTTAACAGCGCTTGTTTAAAATAGCATTGTTAATTATATTCTGTATTATATTTAACAGCGTTGTGGTAGAAAATATTATTAAATGATTGTTGTTAAATGTGAATTCTGACGTAGTAAACTAACTTATCTATATTTCTTTTATAAGCAAATTGAAATTATCATTAGCACAAAGGGCCAATCCATGTACATTGAATGAATAATGGACTTAGCTCATTAAAGCAACAAAGCTCATGGGGTATGTAAATTGTTTGGTATATTCAAGTGTGAAGTCTCACATTGAATATGAGGGGAAGAGTCCAGAATCAAAGTGAGACACTACATCTTTAATCAAAAGTGAGGCAATGGTTCCATGATACCAATTGTTGGAGATAACAAGTGATATTAGAGCTGATGATTAGACTGAGACATGATGAACTTAAAGGAGAGCAGACCGGTAAGTGTGTGGTACTCACCTTGAGGGGAGATTGTTAGGTATATTCAAGTATGAAGCCACACATCGGATATTGTGCATGGAAGAGTTTATAAGTGGATAAAACTCATAGAACCATTGCCTTAAAATCTTTGTTCAAGATATGATGTCTCACTTGTAACTCTCCACTCTTTTCATGCACCGATAATAACAAAACTCCCGAGAAATTGGAAGCTCACTGATCATAATCAGATCCAACATAGACTAATTTGAAAAGGAAATACAAATGTCTCGAGGGCTTTTGAACCAAACCATGATCTTACTTTTGTCACATCTAAGACCAACCACATCAAATGATTCATTGCTAAATATGATGTTATTCCTTTTAATTTAGATGGACCATTCAACACAAACTCAAACCACAAAACCTCATCAGAGAAGGATCATGAAGCAAAGTCTTCAATTCATGAACTAACTTAGATCTTGTTGTGCAAATGGTTCATATGGCATAAGTAAATGTGGCAAGGGCGTGTTGGAGACCACAACCATATAGAGATCCACAAATAGGGTGTGGTAACAACCATGACCGTGAGTTGGCATATATTGATAGGTAATTAATAACCTATTAGACTTCTCATGGGCTTACCAATTTATGTGATGATTTTTTTAGAATGGGGGAAGATATGGATCTTAAAGAATTAGAGAAAATAAATGAAAGTTTTGGCATCCATATAGAGGTAACAAACTCATGTAATGACAACTTATCAAAGATTATTTGATGAATTTGCGATAAAGATGGCAGCATGTCATGATCTTATTGCAAATAGAATGTGGGTAGAACATAACAATCCCACGATTTAGCATACCAAATTGCACTTGTTAAATTTTGTATAGTTCATATTATTCATATAACTCTCTCTAGTTGCTTTAACTTTTAATTTGTATCCATTTTGGAAAACATGATTGTGTTATACTTATAGTTATACTTCCTTGTAACTATTTGTTTTGGTCTTTGGTCTAAAATTCCGTATGAGTGTAATATATATGCATTATTATTGTAAAGATTTTATATAGTTAGTGTATCATTTATTATTCATTTGTATTATTTTTTTTAAAAGTCAATAATAATTAAACATGAAAGGTGAATGATGCAATTTCAGTGTACATACATTATGAAAATGATAATTATATATTTTGCAAAAGGATGTATGAAGCTCTTAGTATCATTGCATGAAACATTTTGGCAAGCACAAATCATCACTCATCTGTGTATCCAGTTTTTGTCTTTTACAATTAAGTGGTTGCAATTCACATTTTAATTAATAAATAAATAAGAGTTTTGTAAGTATTTGTGTTATTCTTAATTCCTCCTAGAAGTATAATAAAAAGTCAAAGAAAATAAAAATAGGGTTAAAATAGATTTTCTTTTTTCTAAATTTAAAAACTGATTTTACAATAGTATTACCAAACGATTTTTTTGGAAAAAAATAGTTCTCAAGAGATTTGTATTTTATAAATAGTTTAATAATTATATATTTGAATGTACAATTTTATATATAATTACTACACCATATATTATTTCATAAGGTGAGATGATAACATTGAGAGTATGGGTGAGCCGAACTGACCCTAGTTCATCCAGCTTGCCTCAATTATGATTGGGACGAGCAAGGTTGAGTCTCATCAGATCTAGAGTCATGTTTGGATTTAAAAACTCGACCCAAACAATATTTAGGGTCAGATAAGGGGCAAGTAGGACTTGACCCGAACCAATCTCATGATTACTGACTTATCATATTTGCATGTGTATCTATTCAATTATATATAAAGTAATGATATCTCTTTGATCGAAAATATTATTAATTCTTTAATTTATCATCATATAAGCATTATTAATAATATATATACATATTTCATTTCATATGTAAAATTATATATCCATAATAATATTAAAAATATTTTTTTATCTAAAATTAGTATATATTATATTTAATTAGGTATAGGACGATTCAAGTTAAAAAATTGACTCAATCAATATTTAAAATCAGATTAACTTCAAATCTAAAACTAAATCTAAAAAATGATTAAATTAATATTTAAGATCGAGTAAAGAAGATAAAAAGTGCAAAGTGGGTTCATATGGTTGGATAGTACAGATTCAACAGAAAAAGAAGACCACAGTTCCCTAGAACCATCCACATACCATACTCCAACGCACGCGTGTGCACTTTACAACAACTCCTCGATATTTACACTCACTTTCCTTGCAATCATCGTTCCTAGATAAAGATACTACTTCCTTTTTAATGAGTTAAAGTACCTAGTTAATATATTTATTTGTATTAAATTATATAAATATTTTATGGAAAAAAAAGTTTATAATTCATATTTAATTATTATTGAATAAGAGGAATATTACTCATAATAACATAACTAAGTGATGTACTCACCCAAATAAATTCTACATTCATATTTTATATTATTGTTTTCTATACTACTTATAGTTATTAACTATTATGTTTATGAATGTAATATATGTATCGAAAATGTAAAGATTTATATACAATCAATGTATCATCTATTATTTTTATATTAATTTTTTTGAAGTGTTAATAATAACTAAATATGAATAGTAAATAAAAGAAGGATACTATATACTATTATACTATCATTACACATATTTCCCCACTAGATTTATTTATTATCTCTTTATTAATTAGATAAAGACAAAACAATACTCATTAATGTTGCATTAATTTTCTAAAAATAAATAAGTAGATCAAATTTAATTTGCAATTGCAACAATATGTTGATCTAGTGGTGTAAGGTCTTACTAGATTCTTAATGTCGAATGTTCGATTCCTGAGAGCAAGACTTGTTAGGAGAACAATCACGAACCCCGAAAGAGATTAGTTTCTTACTAAAAAAGGTGAGGTTATATCATTAGTAGTACCAAAAAAAATTATTTTGCTGGAAAAAAGTTAAAAAATAATAGACATGTTATAAAAAAATTAAATTGAATTTTTTAATTACATTTTAGTGAGTCAATGTTTGGTAGAGTTAGATTTTAAATGTAAGAAGGTTAGAGATAAATTTATTTTAAAATAAATATGCAACGATGAAAAATTAAATTTAAAATCATTCAACTCTTGTGTATACTAATAAATTCTTTACCGAGAAAGATATATAAACTTATTATATACCTCTAGCTCCAACACGATTGTCACATGGAAATTGTGGTTAAACAAAAAATAATGATTTTATTATTAAAATATTGTTTTAAAAATAATATTGTTTAAGTCCTCACATTATTTTGAAATAAATCCTTTTTTTTTTGTCATCTATATCATAGATTATTGATCATTTTAAATGCATAGCCAATGAAAGAGGGGGAAGTGAAGGTAGGAAAGAAATGGGAAATAAGAACTAGTTTTCCATTGTTTGGTTGAAATAAAAAAAAAAGGGAAAGAATCTCATCTCTCGATCTTGGCATAATAGCTCCCGATTAGAGGTTCATAAGATGAGATAGTAGCTTTGGAAAATGGATTCTGTCCATTATTAGAGAGTCCAATACCTGATAGAATTGAGATATATAGAATTTTAACAAAAATTGACAGTGCAGATTTTAAAACAGTTTCAACCAAAAGATATTATAAATGATGAAATAAACTTGAGTCTCATATTTCAGTATTGGACCCTCCGATACTAGAGAGGATCTCAACCAATAGCTTTGTGGTAGAACACACCCTTGATAGCTGCATTGTTGTGCCTAAATTGTTAGGAGTTTCAATCACATAAATAGTTTAATGTGCATCAACATTTAACCTCGAGATGTAGTTCAACCCAAACATGTTAGTTCAACATATTTTTCTACTTCTAATTAGGGTTATAACCAAACTCATCCTCAAGAATAAATGAAACAATTAATATAAGGTAAAATCCAAAATAGATTTAGTTTTTATCCACTCACCAACAATTCAGATGGATCATCACAAAAAAACTTTCATGTCCAAGAAAATATATGCAACTTATCAAAATTGTGTATAGTGGGAGAAAAAATGTCACTAATCCATTTGTAGAAAGAGATGTTGATCTTACTTTTTCTCCTTTTAATTAATAACATAACTAAAAGTCACAAAAACCGTTGGAATATGTGAAAAGCTTGTGAATTTTTATGGAAATTTTTCCTTCATCCAATTTCCTTTTTCTATGCTAAGTAATTATAAAACCATTACATTTTCCATTACTTTTTATTCCTTATATTTTCTTTCTGAAACCAAATAGTCATATACTACTCTCCTTTTCTAATCCAAAGACTAATTTATTAATGGAAAATGTTACTTTTCACATTTTTTAAACTTATACAAAAGAAAAAAATGGATTTTAAATAATGTTTTCCTGTTAATTTCTTGAAATATAAATTTAATCTATTATAATCAATTACTATTATATCAATTGATTAAATATATCACCCATTGTTAGGGAAATAATTTAATTTCATAACACTCTTTAAAAAGTAGGCCCTCTTAAATTTATGGCATCACACGTTAAAGTTTTATGCGTATCTTTCTCTTTCACATACCATATTTAGTATAAGAATATTCGTTTTCCTTAGGTAAAAACAATTACTAAGCATTCAATGAAATACTAAGAAAATAATACTAATATAAGCAAATTGTCTTTTAGGTTTAGGTGAAAGTTGACTTTTGTAATTTATAATTATATTTTGAAAATTGGAGTCATTAAAAAAAATTTAGTTTAGAATAATAATGACTATAATTGGAAAAAATTTCAATCTCATTTATGTATATTTTTTTACCATACATCATTTTTATCTTTTATTAATGAGTTCTTTCATGGTTAGTTTGAGAGTTGGATTTTGGAGGGAAAAAGAAGACTTGAGAATCATCTAACTCACAAACTAATCATTAGCGTTCTTATAAAATAGATTGTCTCTTACAAATTTATTCAATGGATTTAAAAAATTAGACAACAAAATTATTTATCAAAGCATGTATGATGTTATTATTATCTACCATGAAAAACATTATTTTATTATTTTTATTTAATATTTTCATTTATAATAATACACTATTACTAAATTTGGATTGGTCATCAATTAAATGTGTATTATATCAATGAATCAATTGCTGCATGCATTATCTCGATTTAAATTAATTTAAAAAAATTATTATATTAACTAATATTACATAACAATTTTATATTATAAATTTAAAAATATTATCCTACATTATTTAACTTCTTAAATATTATTAAAGTTATCACCATGTCTGGCTACTTATTTTTCTTTTCAAAATGAGTGCATATTCATTACTTATAGCAATATGATAATCAAAGATAATTTACCAATCAAACAAGACATAATAAGAAAAGGCTCAAGTAGTTTTTTAGTTTTAGATAATGCCACAAGAATATAATACATTTAAAGTTTCAAATATAGTAAGTAGGGTGAAATGAGGAAGAATGGAGAGAGCAAGAACATTGTAGGTAATATGTATCAAACTTCAACATCGACAACAAGCCTAAAATAATTAGTTTGGGTCTTTATGAACTTGGAAATAAAAATACTCAACCCCTTTCATAAACTACATTTATTATTGAGAAAAAATCAAATTACTAATCTTTTCATCTCAAATCAACATTATTTCAAGATTTATAATTCTCTAACTAGAAATGACATAATTTTAGAATTTTATACTTAATAATTCAGATAGACAAAGTACCCAATTCTCCATAGAATAGGTCGCACCAAGTCAAATTTATCACAATCCATAGACAAAAAGAATATATAAATTTTAATTAACATATATTATTTTGATACTATCCATACTATCTCCTCACATGTTTTGGTAAAAATTTAATTATTTTCGGAGTTTGTAACATTCCCCTCATAATAAATGTCACTCAAAAAATTGAACTTTGGAATCGGTCCAATATCGACCCAATAAGAATAATATCATGGTAAGTTAAAGAGGGGGAGGGAAGGGTTAATGAGAGTAATGACATGACCCGTTTATCTTCCTCTCTCACTCGCTTTCTCTCTCTTCTTTCTCTCTCTACCCTCCGTCTCTTCAACTCCCTCTCTCGCGTCTTCAAACTCTTCTTCTCAATGGATTCCTCTCCCTACAATCTCCGGTTCAACGACCCCGATTTCGGCCTGGACCGGGTTTATTTACTACCTCACAGGTTCGACCGGTTTTTTCTTCTTCATTGTTCTCTTAAACCGTAATTTGATTGCATTGTAGTGAAATTTGAATTTGAATTTTTTTGTTGTGTGTGTGTGTGAAGATGGTGGAGTGAGTCACAATGTGATGGTGATCGTGTAGAAGGTGTTTTGTACACTGTGTTGTGTAATTCGGATTCTGAGTTTGAGATTTTGCTGCATTTGAAGAAGGAAGAGGATTGTGAGAAGATTAAAAGGTTGGAATTAGGGTTTTCTGGGCGTCAATATGCGTTGGTTTCTGAAGGGACTTGGTTGCGCGCGCTTAAGCGGTTAGTGAAGTGTAGTGTTGTTAAAATTATATGCATAATTGGTGATTTTGATTGATGTAATTGTGGTCCCGATTATGGTGTTTGGATTTGTGATTTTGTTGTTGTTGACTTGTGATTATTTTTGTTGTTCTTTATTGGGGTAGTTGGATGAAATGCTTACCACCCGGTAGGGGTGAACATAGGCTAGCTGGGCCTGGTAAGGTTTCTTCCTTGCCTGACCCTAAATGTTGAAGTTGTTTTTTGAATTCGAACTAGACCCTTAACCCGATGTTAAGCTGACTCCAAAGGTTGATCGCGTCAACTTTTAAACTCGAACCTAGACCCATTAAATATAATGCATACTCATTTATTATTATGAATATGCAATTTAACATATTATATATATATATATATATATTGTTAATCATTTATATATATGTATCTATGATGAAAAAATTGGAGAATCAATGCTATTTTGGGCCAAAAGGATGTCATTACTCTGTGCACAATTAAATATGTAGTTACAAAATGTTGAATGGATGACCTTGGGATGGGATATGTCTTGTTTGTCCCTTACTCAACCCTAAGTATTGACCGGGTCTAATTTTTGAACCCGATTCTGATCCTAGACCCGATGAAACCTGACCATATTCGGGCCCGATCATGATCCGACCAAACCGGGTTTGTAGGTAGGGTCGGGTCCTGCTCACCCCTGCCACTAGGCCAAAAGCTATAGTTGTTAGCCAATGAGTAAATTTATTTTCTTTAGTTTAGCGGCCAGTGTCGTGGTTCAATCTGACTCTGAACCGACCTGGTCCTTGCCAAGGCAGGATGCCGCATCATTGCCGGTGGGGGAGAAACTGATTCATTTCTTTATGTTAGACTTGTTTCTATTTCAAGTTAGAAAACTTTTTTGGATGGTTCTTTACAAGCACATATAACTTTAAGAAGTAGAAAACTTATTCATTTTACTCTTCTTGTAGGTGTAATGATTTAAATAATGCAACGCAAGATTTTGGGAGCCTCTTGCACTCAGAGTCAGAAGATTGTTTGCCTGATTTGTTCCCATTGCAACTTGGGATTTTTGTTTCTTGGGAAACAAATTCACTGGTTGCAAAGATAAGCCAAAAGGTACAATTAATGATATGATGGTTTTATTGTGAATAGTGTTTGACAAGGCTTAACGATTTTTTTTGCATAAAATTTACATTTTAATTTATTTTTGATTCCAATTAGCTTTATATAATCATTAATTATAATTGACATGATTTCAGGAAAATGGAGCTGAGTTTTACAAGAAAGCTTGTTACATTTTCAATTCTGATTCTAACCCGGTGAGTTAGCTTACTTAGCTAACTATTAATTGATTTTGATGATGGGTTGTCTATCTTGCCCTGGACACATATGATTCTGTTTATTGATTGTGCAGATGCAAATTTGGGACTTTTCGGGGCAGACAACCCAGTTGTTTATGAACGATAAAGTTAACTTACCAGAGAATTCTACCATTCGACCTGAAAACGAGGTATTTGCCGATTCACCCTTTTTTCTTGTGTGCTCTCATTTATAGTATTTTGTTGATGTTTCAAGTTTATGATGGTTCAGTGAGGAATTAGAAGATGCTTACTTGACAATTGGCAACTATTGGGTGGACATACAAATTAATCTTTGTACATGACAGTTTTCAATTTTAGACATGTTTTAAGATATATTGGTAGTTTTGAAATTTAAAAACTTGGATTACATTTACGTAGTCTGTTTATAGTGTTTCTTCTGCTCCATGTCCTTGCAGGTTCTTCTAGAGTTGCAAGTTCATGGACTTTCAGATTCTGTGAGGGAAAATGGGTGCAGTGAGATGATAGCAGATAGGTCTCAAATGGAATGTTCTTCTCACAGTGGCTCTGTCATGATGAATGGATGCACTGAAAGTGTGATCTGCAATGTAAAACAATTGAACTCCTTTCGAGGCAATATCTGTAAAGCAATTCGATCTTTGGGCTTGACAGGATTGCAGAATCTTGGAAATACATGTTTTATGAATAGTGCCATTCAGTGTCTGGCTCACACCCCAAAGCTTGTTGATTTTTTCCTTGGAGAATACAGTAAAGAGATAAATTATGAAAATCCCTTGGGGATGAATGTATGCTATTTATCTTCTTTCCTTTTATGTCGAATTCTCATTTATACACCTCTCTTTTTTGGTTATATTAAATTTTGTTTTTTTCCCTCCTCTTTTTTAAATTTTTTTCTCAGGGAGAACTTGCCTTATCTTTTGGTGATTTACTTAGAAGGCTCTGGGTTCCTGGAGCAAACCCTGTGTCACCAAGAACGTTCAAGATGAAACTGGGTAATTTTGCTCCTCGGTTTAGTGGTTATAGCCAGCACGACACTCAAGTTAGTATCTACTTTTAAAATAATTGTGAAATACATATTAAAACATTTGAAGTTTTTGTGTGCATCTCTTATCATTTATGACTTTTTCGTTGTTCTGATATGCGATGAAATGATTTTATAAAATATTGAAGTGTGTGGCATGCAGGAACTTCTAGCTTTTTTGTTGGATGGACTGCATGAAGACCTAAACCGTGTAAAACGCAAGCCATATCATGAAGTTAAGGATGCAGATGGCCGTCCAGATGATGAAGTGGCAGAAGAGTACTGGCGAAATTATCTTGCTCGCAATGATTCCGTTGTGGTTGATTTATTCCAAGTGAGTCTTATAAGATTGCTATTTTTGTGATGTGAAAATTTCTCAGTCTTAGCATTTTAACATCTCATTTCACAGAGAGATTTTAATCTTCTATATGTTAGATACTATTATAGAATTAGTGTAAAAGAAGTTTTTGTTAGGTAAACTGGCTACTAGCTACCGTTGAACTCATTTTTGATTGACTAGCTGTGTTGTTGACAATCTCATTGCATTTGAGGTTACGATTCTTCTTTTTCTGTATCCTTTATCTGATAGAGGCAATTAATTATTTTGTCATATAAATTCTATGTTTCATCTAGTTTTACAATTCTAAGTATCGAAATTTAATTTCAATTTTGTTCCATTATCTTGTAGGGTCAATTTCGGTCGACATTGGTTTGCCCTATGTGCAAGAAGGTTTCTGTCACGTTTGACCCATTTATGTATTTATCTCTGCCTTTACCTTCTACAACGATGCGAACCATGACTTTGACTGTTATGAGCACTGATGGGATTACCATGCCTTCTGTAATTACCATAACCGTGCCTGAGCGTGGTACACTCAAGGATCTAGTTGGGGCCTTAAGTGCTTCTTGTTCTCTAGGAGATGATGAAACACTATTGGTGGCTGAGGTATCTTGCAAAACTAATGCATTTAGTATAATTGTATTGCTTGACATCACTAATCAAGTGAAACATTATTTGAGATGTCTTTAACATTAATTTTATTAGGCTAATATAATATTTTTTCATGTGTATTCCAATTCGAAGTCTGACTTTATGGAATTATACAGATATACAAGAATCGGGTATATCGATTTTTTGAGGAGCCATCTGATTCATTAGCTGATATTAGAGATATAGAGAAACTTGCCGCTTACCGATTACAGAAAAATAGTGAAGCTAGTCCCTTGGTTGTTTTCGTGCATGAACTGGCGGAAAAGTAAGCTTTTTAATGCCCTAATTCCCTTTTACAGACTGCAGTAGTTTTATTCCTACAATATAGTTGTTGAGTGCTCCTGGACCTGAATATAATTACATTCTCCCATAATGGAGATGTCATGATAGAACTTTTTGCTACATGAAATGGTCTTTGACTATTTGGATCACATTCTCTTAGTGCATCTAATAATTTCACATTGGTTACCAGCACAAGATTTGAATCTAAAAGGAACTTTAGATTCTACTTATTCATGCATGACATTACAAAATTTTACAAATAATCTACATGGTTATTTTAAAATGCTAATAGTTTTTATACTCGTTGGTCTTATCTGTCTTTAGTATAAAGTAGACACACATGATTATTCAGGTATTCCACAAGAGTTGTGATTTCTGAGTTTCACACGAAAACAAATTTCGGTGTGAAACTTCATGTGTGTATTATATAAATGGGTCTGTTTTTGAAATTATTCAATGTCTACTTGCTGAATACTACGCCTTGTTTTGGTGCTTTAAATTTATTGTACCAGGTACCATTTTTCTGGGAAGGAGAGGTTTGATTATAGATCATTTGGTATTCCAGTTATGGCAAGGTTGTCAAATATTTCTGACGGAGATGATGTTCGTAGGGAGTTTCTGAAGCTAATCAATCCATTTATGATATCCAATGAAGATATATTAGATGAGTGTGATAAGGAAGAAAAGGCCATTAAAAAACTTAGTGAAGATGATGAAATGGGTGAAACTTCTAGTTCTGCAGCAGTAGGAAGTGATGAAGACTCAATCACTGGAACAGAAGATGACTTTGAATTCTACTTACCTGGTGTGCAAGGAATTGGGAATGTGAAGATAAAATTGAATGAACCATTACCATTCACAGTGTTACCTGGGAAGCTGGAGGTGCTTGTCATATGGTCAGATAAGATGCTTAAAAAGTACGATACATACCGTCTCAACATGTTGCCTGAGGTTTGCAAGCCCCAGCAATTCACCAAGAGAACACAAGAATCAATATCTATTTACAAGTGTCTTGAAGCCTTTTTGAAAGAGGAACCTCTTGGGCCAGAAGATATGTGGTGAGTAGAAATATTATATATCAAGTCTAATATTTTATATTTGATTTTTTTTTGTTTTTACTATCGAGAACTATTTTCAATACAAATTATCATCATATTATATACGTTAATCAAGATCAGTGTCCCTTATGTTCTAAAAGTCAGATGTACATTACAGTCCTTCGGATTTCTAATATTACAATTTGGTTTATAGGCACTGTCCTACTTGCAAAGAACCTCAGCAAGCAACTAAAAAACTAGATCTTTGGAGATTGCCTGAAATCCTTGTTGTTCATTTGAAGAGGTTCTCATACAGTCGATTCTTCAAGAACAAGCTGCAAACATTCGTTGATTTTCCAATAAATGATCTGGATTTCTCAAGCTACATTGCCCGCGGGAATAATCAGTCTTCAAATGGCTACATGTTGTATGCAATTAGTTGTCACTATGGAGGGTTAGGAGGAGGTCACTATACAGCATTTGTCCGTGTAAGTACCTCATCGTTGTTGATGACTCTCTCTTAATCTTTTACAACAATGGAATTAGTTCTTCTCCATGTTTTTATTAGGTACATCAATTGTTTACCCAAAGAAAAACAAAGTATTCCACTATATTAAGAATATTAGTTAATGTGTTGAATAGTGTCAAAGAACATCTAGTTGAGTATTGTGACCATTAGAATTAGGAGGTTTCTCCATCTAGTTTTGTCTTAGAGGTTTATTCCAAAGGATGCTAGAGCACATAAGCTTCTCATATGTACTATCACCTACTAATTTATGCTCTTTACTGTTGTAAGTTGCTCATAGTATTATCAGTTTAATTTTGCATCATTCATCTGCTACATTTTTTAAATTAACATGGAATAAGCTATATAGACAATTTGAACTCTTTCATTATTTGTTCTACCTGAATCTCATGATACACCTTTTTCCATGCTGATTTTATTCTGTAGATATATTTCACATATTTTGTAATAATGATTTTCCCACTATTTATTCCTTTGCAGTATGGCCATGATACATGGTATGAGTTTGATGATAGCAGGGTTATCCCTGTCAGTGAGGAAATGATAAAGACTGATGCTGCTTATGTTCTTTTCTACAAGAAAGTTCAGATTAAAACATAGATCCAATTGTGTAATTAGTCATAGCAACATGAAGAACTTGGAGATTTTTAAACCTTTTGTCTATACCTGAGACAAGTGAAGAGAAAAGAGATGGTTATAATATTGTACAGCTTTTTTGAAGCGACGGTGAAAAAAGGTAGATTTTGATTTATGAAACCTTGATAGATTGCTACTTTTTATGCTACATGTATATATACGTACTGAAAAATATTCAGAATAGTAACCAATTCTTTTAGGAAATGTAGCTTGGGATCTTTTTCTAGCCATGGTTATATGTGGAAATTAAAATTATACATTTTTTGTGTTCCTGATTCATCTCATTTTTAGCTGTATTTGGTTAGACAAATTATTTAGAAAGTTTATAAATTGATGAAGAGCCATGATGGATTCATTGTCTATGGAGGAATCAAGTATTGAAGGGCTGGATGTGAAGGTTTGAGGATTCTACTTAATGGTCTGTTTGCGAGTTAAGATTTGGAGATGAAAAAAGAGAAAATGAAAACTTTGGAATCATCTCATCAGTGTATTTCGTAGCTCCCAAGCTTTTTCATTACCTTCATTTCATTCCAAAATTCAACTCGGAAACAGACCCAAAAGGCACACCCTGATCTTGTCCTTGGAATCTAAGTTTAATAGTTGGTTTTGGTTGAAAAGATATCTAACATTGTAGTCTGTGCTTTTAAAAATTAAGAATAGTTTTAATGTTAATTTCATCTAACTGCAATTTACGTGGGTGTTATTTCTCTGGCTACGAAATGAGGTATTGTTTTGCTACTTTTGTCTATTGAATTTGATAAAAAAAAGTATGCTTTTGGACATGATTTAACATGTCAGGCATAATTTGTATGTAATTTTTTTGGATGGGTGAGTCCATGGGATTGTAATTATGGCTTTATATTATAAGGTTTATTATGTGCCTTTTGTAATGGGTTTTGAATGAATGCTCCTTATCCTCATTATATCATGTATCTAATCTAATCAAACTGGTTGAGGCAACCCATATGATAACATTAAAATCGGAATGGAACTATTCAACAAAGTTAGGTGACAAAAAAAAGGAACTATTCAACAAAGTTAGGTGACAAAAAGAGGGAACTATTATTTGTCAATTATTTATTTATTTACTTACTATTTGTCAATTTCTGACATGATGGTACTATTAGGTAATGTCAAATTATAAATAATCTTTCACTAAACAAAAACATAAATAACATTTGAAATAGATTTTCAACATAAAAATAATAGTGAATAGATAGAAGGATTAAGAGAATAATGTTTTGTCGATTAACATGATTTATAATAGAACAGTATGACGTCGTTCACTTCATGTGGTCGACCCCATTTAGTAGAATAAAGATTTGATTATTGTTGTTCGAATAAAATTTTGAACCACCTGCGAAATAATAATTTACAACCCAATAGAGGCAGGCAAGAACTAGTGTGTGTAGTGATAGCAGCAAGCAAGCATGATGTTGGCTGATATCACCAATGCCCCTTTTGAAAGTTTCAAAATTACATTTGCTGCATTGTTCCTTCCTTAACTTTCTCACTATCCCAAGTTCTTGTCTTTGGTACATTCCTAACACCTAACTCCTTCTATTAACCAACCTAAGTTCTTAACCTTAAATAAAACAAATATATATACACTTATTATTTGGCACATCCAATCAACTATTCTACTCTATTAAGAATTTTTTGCCATCTTCAAATATAGTTTTAAATAAAGTTAGACATTTGATTGATTGAAGTCACCCATATCCAATGACTTATGCATTCAATGCAGAAATCATTGCCTTCCCATGCCTTGTTATCTAATGCATAAACCAACCAAACGTTGGCTCAATGATATAAGGTCCTATTGTATTCCTATATAAGTTAAATATTCGATTCCTGATAGTAATATTTGTTAAGAAAAACAATCACATAATCTGAAAGAAATCAGTTATTTATCATTGATCAAAATGATATTAGTTAGACAAAAAAAACATAAGTCATGTGAATCACGAGCCATCCAATGAATAAAATACCGTTTTGAAAACTCAACATTTCTAGTTAAACTAAAACAATCCAATATATTTATCTACACTTAGTGGTATTAATAATAATATGATTTGGTACTTGCATGTCAAATTTACCGAAAGTAAAAGGATGCATCTTTATATCAATATATATATATATATACCTTTGTTCTCTCTAGCAAACTTAGCTATAAATCAGTGACCATGTTGTGTGGTCCACATAGCTAAAGCTCTGACTTTGAAGCATTAAACTTCATTTTCTAACCATTACACACGTATACCTCTTCTCTAATCCAAACCCCATCACTTTTTACTGAAAAAAATTCATTTTTTTATCTTCTTTCTTATATATAATACATAAATAGTAATATATCTGATACAATTAATAATAATAAATATTGTTAGTTGGGTTAGTTGACTGTTTATGATTCTGCTATTTGTCTTCAATTTCATGTACTTGTTAGATTATTTCCTTTTGAAGCAATATCACATGTTCTGTATCTTTTTTTGTAGGTGGTGAATGATTGGATATTGATTTTGAGATCTGCACTCTTTGGTTATTGGAAATTTCACTTTTTTGTTGTTATTAAAACCATCATACTCCTGCTGCAGAAACCAGAAAGTTCCATTTTTGTGTAAGTTGTGGTGTTTATTAATGAAATTTAATACTTGGGTACCTGCATAAATTTTTTAGTCATGGATTGAATTTCATTCATTGAGGTCCTTTATTTTCTGCTTCTGCAAATATGGTTTGGTTTTAGTTTTGGTTTTACTCATGTGGTTTCATTTAATTCACCTTTATATGTTCAGTGATTTTATGTGTTTCTTAGGGGGAACAAGTCTTCAAAATTGAGTTTATTTAGAAAGTGAATAAGTAATTAGAGTATGTTTACCTTAATTTAAGTTAAAGTGGTTCAGTAAATGTTATACCATAAATATACTTTTAAATAATCACTTTTTTGCTTTTAACAAATAAGCTCACTTTAGAGGAGCCTTGTACTTCTGGGGTAGGTATATGTTAGTGGTTTGGAAGTTTCAATAGTTTGAATTTTCTTGGTGTAGTTCAGATCTTCAAATGGGTGTGTTACAACCTATACTTGTGGCCAAACAATTTAGTTGTGCTAATTGGTAAAATAGAAACATTTTGTGGTTAGTTATGTGACAAATGCAAATTTTGTTTTGCATTGCACACAAACAATTGAGGCTGAGTCTCAATGCACAACGGTAATGTGACACTTGTGACCTGGAGGTCATTGATTCAAATCCTTGAAACAGCCTATTTGCTTGTGTGAGTAAGGCCGTGTACATTTACCCTCCAGTATCTAGGAGCCTCATGCATTGGGCCGTCTAAGTACTCAAACAATTCATGTATGATGGCATGTAAAATACACTTGAATGGTGTCGTAACCCAATTTCCGGTTGGAAGACCGACTATGATTTCCGGTTGGAAGACCGACTAATGGTTGACTAATCTTATTTAGCACCCCACTGTGGATTTGGATGTTTTTGAAAAGTATTTATAAATTAGAAATTTAGAATCCTATAAATGGTTATTCATCTAATAATTTTCTGAGAGAAGGCTTGTTCCTACTTTCCTTAGAGGTGCAAAGATGGAGAAAAAAAGAAATATTGTGCAGTATAGGGAGAGGATGGAAAAGACACTTGCCTCACCTGACCTGACAAATGACCAGATGCTCAAAACACTTGTCGAAAGTCAAGTCCGACGTTCTTCCGGGCAAGAAATAGAAGGTAATGACATTCTCTGGTTTCTTTTGAATTCATTTAGCAGAAGCATAAATGGTATTAGCTCACTGGAATCATTATTCTAGTTAAGTTAAGTTTGTCTTTTTAATTCTTTATTTGGTTTCTGCAGGATATAGAGAGAAACTAATCGAAACCAAGACTGCAGAGGTATCGAACATTCTCGATATGTTGAGGAGTGCTTCTATAGATGATAAGGGAGCCGGAGGATCTAGTATATCACACAGTGATTGGAAAGTATGCAATCTACTCTGTAGATGTAGCCGTGCAATGTTTTCTCTTGACACGCTCACGAAAAGATACAATTCATTTAGAATATATTCGGTTTATTTAGACCTCGAAATATTATTTGTTTTATCAATCCAACTGATAACTCTCTTCAAGATCAAACTCTACTTTTAAAGTTCAAAAGACTAATGCAACCCTGTGTGACATTTGTATTCTGAACTCTGTTTATGCTTTAGGCGATAGATAATAGATACATGACCTTTTCAATCTAATTTCTGATCATTATTTCATAATTTTACTTCTTTCGACAGTTAAAACAGGATAACGAAGAGTTCCGTGTAATGTATCGTGAAGCACCGGAGGGAACTCCCTTCCATACATTGCTAGTTGAGGGCTATGTAGATGGGCCTGTTGATGCTTGTAAGTAGCACTAGAACAAGAAACTTTTTGAGCCTCACCCTTTTACCAGCAAAAGCCGTATTATCGATCTCAAGACATGAAATCTAATGACTTCTTTGCTTCATTATAGGTTTATGCCTCTCATGGGAGACTTCCCTTTACAAGACATGGTGAGAATCATATGGCAATATGGCCTTTCAGTTTTTCATATATTAGTACTTAACAGCACGGAACACTGATTTCGTCTTTTTACTAATGAGTTTCTATATAAGGCTGGAAATTATAGTAATGAACGAAAGTTGCATTCGCAAGATCATTTTTTTTTGCGTCCATCTGACATTATTTTTGTTATGTTGTGGTCCTGTAAGTTTCTCTATAGCACATAAATGATTTTGAATCTAAGTAATGTGATCACTATAAAAATCTCACTCATACTTCTATCTGATAATACCCTTTTCACAATTTTCATTTTTCAGGTGGCCTCAGTCTACAATTCCCACTTTCAAAATTATTGCAGCCGATTGTTTGCAGAAGGTCCAGATCGGCGAACAATTAGCACTAGTTAGGTTTGTCCTGTCAACATCATTAAAAAAATTGACTTTCTAATCTCACTTTACCTTGGCAAACGCCTTTACTTTTGAATGCTGCTTATATTGCTTCGAATTTTGGAAGAAAGGATGAAGGTTCCATGGCCGCTGGCTACGAGGGAGGTCATAGTGCATTATTATGTGTTTGAGTACTTTCAAGACGACTTAATAGTTGTTATTTTGAATTCGGTAGTTACCTGGATCCTTCCTTGTTTTTTAAGAATGTTAGTTCTAAACTAGTTCTAAGCTTCATAAAAAGTAATTTGTGCTTAATTTGTTTTCAGGTCTCCGAGTCAAAGAGCATTGATGGAACCATTACTGGTTTTGACAATGACGCAATTCCTGAAGCAAAGGATGTCGTGAGAATGGATTTGGTAGGAGGCTTTGTTGTGCAAAAGGTGACATCGGAAAGAAGTTACTTTCGGTAAGTTTATGCCACTCAAACATACAAAGCTACTTAAATGGAGTAATGGAATTAAATGTGAATTGTCACCTGCTATAGACCATATAGCCACATATAGGATCTTGATTTTAAAGAAGAGGCAAAAAAATTCTGCATGTAAGTGGGTTGAACATTGATTTATGGTTTTGTTTATCTATAAAATCTGTGAAGCAAGTAATTTGCCCATAAATTTTGCAAATGAATTGAGTTAACTTTAGGTAATATTTTTTGTACTGACAAAATTTTATGATGGGTATTTAATTTTCCGCGAAAATGAGGCAACTTTAAGTAATGTTTTTTGTACTACGACAAAACTTTTTGATGGGTATTTAATTGTCCCCGAAAATGAGAGGCTAATTTCTTAAACTACTACACATGACTTTCACTTAAACTCAGTACTACAGTCTTCTAAATAGTTCAAGTAAAGGTATCCTATAGTTCCTAGTCACCTTTTGTTTTGAACTTTTGATTGCTACTTTGTCAAACCTTGATTTTGCTGATAATTCTGTGAATGGCTGTATAGCTGTTTTGATTATCATATCTAAAGTTATTCTACTGTTAGCAGTGATATTTGGTAGCTTGTTTTGAACATAAATTTGCTATCCCGAACTCTGTCTCATACTCTGCCCTGCTCTAATGAAAACATGTCATGTTCCGCTCTAAAGTTATTCTACTATTTTTGCTTTATTTTCGTTGCCGTGAGACAGTGTATGACATAGGATTTGGAATAGCAGATCTTCTGTTCAGCTTGTTTTATGTTTCAATTATCAGTTACCTATTCATTTATAATTGGATTTTAGAAGAAATACATAATTTAAAGCTGTCTTTGTAGAATTTTATGGCCTGATTTCCAACATGTGGTCAAAAATGAAAAATGTACTAAAGAGAAGAGATTTGATTAACAACGCTGATCCGAAGACTTAATTTTATGTCGAATTTTGTAGGACAATAGCAAATATGGATATAAAGGTAGATTTGATACCTCCATCCCTTATAAACTTCATTTCAAGGCAACTCATTGGAAGTGGCTTCAGACTTTATCAGAAGGTTTTAGATTCTTTTCATATACACTTTTTTTAATAGGCATTCAGTGAATATTTACTTTGTCTTAATTTTCTGGTATCTAACTAATAAGATCAACTCATTACTTTAAAGATGAACAAATAGTTATGAGTAAATGTAAGGCTGCATTATGTTTAAAACTTTGATGAAATCATGAGTGATTTACTTAATTATCATGTCATTATTAGTATTAATATTATTTGAAAGGGCAATCCGATGCTATAAAACTCCCATCATGCACACTATCCGGGGAAGGGTCGATAGGCATAGTCTTACCTTGTATATGTGAGAAGGTGATTCCATGACTGAAACCCTTGACCTCCTTTTCACATGTCAATAATAAAGAAAAGGAGGATTCTTAATTACTAAGAAAAAGGTATGCAATATCCTCCTTAAACCCAGAAGCAAAAATGGAAACAAACACATTAATATGGATTCTTCGTTAAACATATTAGCATGTATTTTAAGTTTTTAACTTGTGTAGTTGGATTTCGCCCGGGCTTCTTGAAGACCGGTTTCAGTTTCCGTACTATTATCTGCAAGTTCGAATGCATAAAACATCCTTGCATTGTTTTGTGTTTTATTTTGCTATTATCTTTTGATGTTAAACTAGCACCGATGTTGTCATAGGCTGTGGCTTCTAAAAAGAGCCATGATAAAGAACTCATCAAGGCCTTGGAGGACCCGTTGTATGTTAGAATTCGCGAAGCTCTATATAGCATTAATGGATCAAAGGCTATAAATGGAGAAGACCTTACACAAGTTGCAAACATTCAAAGTAAGCAAGATGCGGCAAAACATATATCTTGGGAGGATAGAAGCAATCAACATGCAAATATTCTCAACGGCGAGATTGTCGAAGATATTATAGACTCTGTAGAAGAGGATATTGTAGAGATAGTAGAAGAAGATTATGGAGAGATCGTAGAAGCAGATAGTGAAGAGATTGTCCAAATTGAGAAGAGTGACAAGAAAGTAGATGATATTCCAAATGAACAAGTTGATATTGATATAAGGAGTGTAGTGAAGGGCAAGAGGAATGTGAATATCAGCTCAGAGGTAAAACTGGCTCTAGGAACATTAGATAGGGCTCTTTCAATGGTTCGGAAAAACAGATTTCATTCGCGCAGGTCCTCTTCTCGCTCTGCTAATGACGAGTCTCGCTGCATGGAAAAAGATGGCGTAGTTGATTCATATTCTTCAAAACTTGTTCAAGAATGTTCGAAAATCGAGTTTAGTTTTCAAGTATCAAACAGCAATATAGTGGAGGAAATTTCTCAAGAACCCGGAACTAATTCTGTCATCCAAAACTTCAGGTGATTATGTCATTGTTTCTCTAGTTATTAAGGAATAAAAGTTTGTGTATGAGTTGAGATCTTCTTCGGTAAAGGAGAGACCAGTACTGGAGTATAAGAGAGAAAAATGTTTTCGTTAATTCTTAAATTTATTTTATGGAAAAATAATTTTAAATTAGGACTGTTACTTATCATTTTTTGCCACATGTCGTCATCTTATCCAGTAATGGACCTTCCAATACTGAAGAGGATCCAAACCCGATTTGAGTTGTATCCTTCCATATGCTTTGTTTGGTAATATAAGCCAAGTAGTATATAATATTGTCAATTATGAACATATACTTAACTACTTGTTTATTCTTTTCTGTGGTTCCTTCAGTCATACAGGAACAAATCCTAACTCAAAGGAAGTAAACTATAACAAAGTAGTACCAGCTTCATCAGAGCAGAATCTTTCAAGACCAATCGAAGCAACCGAGGTTGCTTCGTATTCTTCGAAAAACGGCACGACAATGGACCAAACAAGATGTGATAACCAGCTATTAAACACAGATACAATCCAAGATATGGCTTCAGATGACCCAAAAAATTCAACCAGACAGAAAAAATCAAACAACCTTGTAAACCAAGGTACCTCTTTAGATGTACCAAAGCAACCAAGAGTGCAGAAAAAGTATAGATACTGTTGTTTTCTGCATTAGAAAATAATTCTGGTCTAGCTTTTTAGCAGATCTGTCTAAGTTTTGTGCGTTGTCACTGCATTATCGACCATTCATGTTTAATCATTATTGACTTTTCAAAAAAAGTAATACAAATGAATGGTGGATGACGTACTGACTCTGTATAAATCTTTATACTGATATTGCATAGATATTACACTCTTATTATTTTCTCATTTACAATAAAAGGGAGAAAAGTTAATTGGTCAAAAGCAGAAGAAAAATAAGGTATTTATAGGCATCTTGTATTGTAAATAACTTAGGACAGATTTTGGTATTGTCTTGTCCTTGTTTTTCATTAAGCATTGTAATAATATGTGTAATATTAAATTGTTATACTATCATTGAAATGTATGTGGATGCATCTAAAAAGATACAAGTTTTATTATATTTGTGCATGAAATATTTCTAGGTCCAATAAAAGACAAGGTGAAAAAACAAACTAGTGCCAATGAACCAATAATAATATGTTGGTTCAGTAGTAGAAAGTCTCACCAGATCTTTAGGTCGATCAAAAGATCAAAGATTTAATTCTAAATAGCAACATTGGTTGGAACTCAAAAGAAATTAGTTCTTTATCCCAAATATTCTTAGTTATACCAAAAAACTAGTGTCAATCAATTATAACCTCATATGGAACAACAATTATATCGATCATGTAATCATATAAGTCTAAACCTGCTATATTAGCCAGATTTTATTTAACTATAGATTTTCATTTAAAATTACTATTTTTTTATAAAATGATTTAATATTTAACAAAATAGTATTGCATAGAATAAAATACACAATCAATACTTTATTCGTACTTATAACTTTTAAAATATGGTATGACTCTTATGATTTAATATGTATATATGGACAGTATAATTTTTTTGAAACAAATCATCCACTATCATTTACTCTCAAAATAAAAGTAATACAAATTAAATGATGATAAAGTATAAAAAAACTATATTAATTGTGTATAGATTTTAATATATAGTTTAAATTGAGCCAAATTTGTGAGAACAAAATATATTTTTTATTTATTATTTTATCACAAAATAACACACACGTGGCATCTTCCATAACCTTCTGTTCTTGAAGGGAAAGTAACCGCTACAACCAATAAAAACCCATTCAAACCGCACCTCCTTCACATTTCAATACAATGGGTTGGGTATGGCATGATGATGACGTCGAACACAATGCATTATCATCATCACATGACGTCACCTCCGAACAATGCTCCACCAGAAAAATCGTGAAATCGCAGTGCAGAACGGAGGAGGTGGAGCCTGGAAAATTCATTCGTAAGTGCGAAAAAACCGAAGAGCTTCTTAGGGATTGCGTTGGAAGGTAACAAATTTTTATTTATTTACGAATATATGATTGATTTATTATGTATAGACTTGGTTTTATTTTATTCCTAGGGTTCGGTTATTAATTTGATTATTTTAGAAGAATATAAAAAATGCGGCACAGTGCACGAGTCTCTCACCTGGTTGATGTCGGTTGGTATCTAACCTTACAAGGAATATGATCAGGTTGTTTATGGATTTAGGAATTCCAGCGAGAATTTGAAAACTTAAATGAAATAAGAAATAGAAATTCATGCAAGAAGAAAAGAATCTGAACTTTCTTATTGAAAATAGGCAATGAAATGTTAGAAAGGATACACATGTATTTGAATGAAAATGTCAAAAGATAACAAGTTATTTATAAGAGTTCTACTTCAACAAAGTAACTAACTACTTTTACAAATATATCCCAAACATTGCCCCTCTCATTGAAAAATTCTTGTCCTCAAGAATTCTTGTCTTCAACTACCTTTCGTAGTTTTTCATCTTCTAATTCAACATGGTTGAAGTGTAATCCCTCAGCTCTTCCTTCATTTATGCAAGCAAGTGTCAGATTAGGCTTAGCTCTATTCCTACCTAACTCAACGTAATTCTCCGGGCCTACTATTGGTTTCGTAGTCAAAATGAGTTTACTAGTGTATGACTTAGAAACCTTCTTAGGAAGAACAACACTACAACTTTGAGTATTGGCTACTTCATAAAGTTTGGCTAGTGTAAAGGCTTTCATCATAGTTTGTGGTTGAAATACCCTAACCAACAATTGTATATCTTGTCTTAATCCATCAAGGAAGTAGCTAAGTGTATATTCTTCTGGAAAATCTAATATGGAGATGATTGCATTGAACTCTTCATGATACTCAATCACTAATCCTTTCTGTCTCAAATTCATTAGTTCCACAATAGGATAATCATTCACCTTTCTATATTGTTCAACCAAAAATTTCACATATTCATCCCATTTAAGCCAAGAACTATTCCAATTAGATTTAACAACATCATGCTATTGTAATGTTTTTCCTTCAAAATGAGCATTGGCTAATTCTACTTTAAACTCCTCGGGCGTTCCATTACACAAAAATTAGGTTTCACATTGATTTATCCAAGACTTCACATTTTTCCCACTGAATCTAGGGAAATCAACTCTAGACAGTACAGTTTCAGAAGCAAAGTGTGAGGGATTGAAATTTTGATCACCTGAAAGTCTGAAACAAAACATCGACACCAATTAAAGCTTCTATTCTTGTTCCTCTTCATAAGTTCCTCCATTGTATTCTTCAATGATTCTACTAATGTCTTTTGAATTGCACCCACAAGCTCCACCATGTGTTTCTCAATTTTCTCCACCATTCGATGTTCCAGCCGACCTTTTACTTCCTTCAGCATTCTTTGTGTAGGTTCTGCCGTTTCTCTTCCCAGAAAAGAAGAAGCTTTTGATACCAATTGATAAAGTTGTTTATGGATTTAGGAATTCCAGCAAGAATTCAAAAACTTTAATGGAATAAGAAATATGGATTTTTGCAAGAAGAAAAGAATCTAAACTTTCTTATTAAAAATAGGCAATAAAATGTTAGAGAGGATACAAATGTAGTTGAATGAAAATGTCAAAAGATAACAAATAACTTGTTAACAATTATTTATAAGAGTTCTACTTCAATCAACTAACTTGCTTTACTTTTACAAATATACCCCTAACATAATAGAATGTTTCCAAAATTTGAAACAATAATCTTATCTGACATTGTTTGATACTACCAAGGGAATCCTCTTACCTATGGTTAAGGAACTAATCCTTTCGGGATGTGACTGTCCTTCTCAACAACTGTTATTCACAGGAATTGAACCATTGATATTTTGTTCTATCTGAGGATCTAGTAAGGTCTTGTAACATTATACCAACACTTTCTTGGTTGTTATCTGAGATTTGGTTAGACTAAAAAACTTACAAAAAATTATGCTAACCTCCTTTGTTGTTTTTGTTATCATTACACACTTACCTTACATGGATGGTGAATCGGTGATATTGAAATTATGCTTACCTCTCCTTAAGCTAATGAGTATTACTTTTGAAACAAGAGGGGTGCTGGTTACAATTGAGAAGAACCTCCAGGGTGGTTGTTGTAATTTACCCTTGATTTCAGACTCCCTGGTTGGAGAAAAGGTTGTATGAACATTCTGTTGTTACATTAGGATAGAATAAGATTTCCTGGAACTAGGTTCATGAAAGTGGGTAAACTTTAAGATGCATAGATCAGAATAGTTTGGAAATCTTGTTTTTATTTTGAGTGACTGATTTTTGACCTAGATAGAAGAAGTGGAATGTTGGAAGTTATATGTGGAAGTATGGATTGCTTGTTTAGGTTGTTGGAAGTCAAATTATTTTTCTTCTTGCAAAGTAAAGTACTGTATTAGCTTGGTGCATCTTATTAACTGATCACTGGTTTGATTAAGATCATAAGTGAAACTGTGAAAGTTAGATTTGCATAAAGTCCATATAAACAAGCTTTTAGTAGGTCAATGTTCTACTTTTGAAGTCTGTGCAAGAATATTGCCAAACAAATTTGATGGTTTAAAACTTCCTTAATGGCACATGCCATTGGAAAATTTTGGTGCTGGATACATACATTCCAACAAGTTTAACATTGTGTCTGATCAGCACAATCTTCAAAAAATTGGGATTACTCCAAGGTTTATTTGCAAGTTGGGTTTTGGAGGGGAGTGAATGAAAATGTAAGGTCTCAGAGAGTCACCTCACAAGTGTATTTCATAGCTCGGAAGTCTTGCATTTCCTTTCCTTCCCCTCCAAAATCCAACTCGCAAATAGACCCTAGGTATCTAATTCTTCTGACCATCTGAGATGAAAAAATGGGTGAAGTGGAAGATTCCCTTGGAAATTAAAGGATACATTGGTAGACAAGACCTTCTTTTTCTTTGCTAAGAGCCACAAACAAACACCTGTCTTTCTACTTCTCTCTCCATCCCCCCACCCCCCACACACACACACTCACAGAGAGAGAGAGAGAGAGAGAGAGAGAGAGAGAGGACATAATACTATACAAGAAGTAGAAGATGCAGTTAAAATCAAATTGCTAAAGTGTTCAGTTTGCCAACATGGGAAATGAAAAGCTTCCGGCCACAGCAGCATGGTTCTTTCAAAGTTCAAATATTGCTTAGAACTGAGCTTATGTAGAACTTTCTTTCAAACCTGGTCTAGGTATCAGTTGAATGTTGAAGTGCTTACTGTCTAATATTACGTATGGCTGAATCTTTGGTGTAAAACCATCTAGAACTATTTATGACTAGCATGGGTCTTGCACTTGGGCTTTTCATTGTAAGTTGGTCCTTAAATGATATTTGATTGCTGAACAGCATGAGATTTTCAAGCCCTACTTTCCTTGTTTAGGTCTGATGTAGATATCCAAATGATTGATCATTAGGAATCATGGACATGACAACAGACCAAAATTTATAGTAATGAATTATGAATTATGACATTGACATGACTCTTTTTTTAGTGTCCATCCTTTTTACATTGATTTTTAGTTTTCAGCATTTGGTTCTGCCAGCCTTCTAGAATAACTCCCTTAAACTTGGAAGTATTATTATATGAATATATACAGCTTTTGTGAACATTCCTTGCTTCACAAGCTGATTCTAATTTTCCTGAATTAGTTTTCTCCTAGGCCTTCAGCCATTTGCAAAGGGAGCACATCCAGCGTCCCACAAAAGTGTGTCACTTCATGTCTCAGTATTTGTGATTGATTGAAAAAATGTAGTTAAAAATATAATATTAAAATAACTTTTTGATCAATCACAAACAGTGACATATGGAGCGATACATTTTTCGGGGCAGAAGTTGTCCACCCATTTGGAAATGGCAACAACAACAAGAACTGCACCGCTCTCTCTCTCACACGCACACACAACAGATGTGCTCAATCACTCACTTTTACTGTATAAATTTGATCTCACTTTTTCCTTCCACTTTTGCCAGGCCTGCAGAAGTGGTACAATCAAACAAAGAATATACTGAAGAGGATGTCACAAATGAGGTACTCAAAGGAGGGTCTATCACATTTGGTTCATCACACAATGGTGCATTGGACTTCCCCGGGCTACGAAGTGATATTGAAGCAATGGAACGGAACCTTTTTGGTGGTCTGAGTCGATTCTTTGAAACAGCTGAACAAATGACCAATGGCTTCTTTGATGTTGTGAACTCTCCACACATATTTGATGCAGAGTCTTCATCTCCACCCCCAACGAGGCGAGGAATACCGATTGAAGAATATCATGGGCAAGAAGCTTTTCCTAAACCCAAAGAGAAGGAATCAATAGATACTGATTTTGCTGCCATGGCTAAAGATATTTAAACTTTAGAGTGTAGCCACTTTATATGATACATGTGAAAGTGTTGTGGATATGGATATATTTTTCCTAGTATTGCGTTAGTTTATGAACACCTTTGACTTCAAGTATGTCTTCTAATAACATGTTCAGTGCATCTTCTGCAGCTATTGAATATGTTTTCTTAAAGCTTTGGTTGATTTGATTTAATTATGGGCTTTTCTTAGTGTAAATAAATGCTTGTGTGCTATATTACCTATTGGGAATTATTATGATCTACCTCAGCATTTCTGTTAGGAACTATGTAGCTCTAGTTTACTGGTCTTGTGGCAATTCTTTTGTAATTGTTTATGATACACTAGCTAATGATGTGAACCATGTGTTGTGGTAGGAAAAGAATTTGTTGTCCCAAATGATGTTTTGAACTCTGCCCCGAACTAATAATATTGAAACAAAAATAGAAAAATAATAAACATTTAATTTTTTTTAATTGATATGACATATTTTTATTGGTCATTTATCACTTGTACATTTTACATATGTTTTCACTGAAGTGGTGGGGAATATTATGGATCTTCAAGGTTTCAGTTTCAACACTTCATATTACTTGCCATGTACAAGGACAGCTTCGTTACTAAGGGTTTGTTTGGGAGTTAGATTTTGAAGAAGAAGGAAGGGAAATAGAAGATTTGAGAGTCATCCCACACGTGTATTTCATGGCTCTTAAGCTTTCCATTTTCCTTCTTTCCTCTCCAAAATTCAACTCTCAAACTCACCATAAGAGTTTTTAAGATTGTCACATTAGCATTTTCACCACTAAGACTAAACTTAATACTTTAGGTGTATGTGTTTTGGTGCATATTTCATCACTAACATTCATATTTAATCATGTTGACTCTTAAAGAAAAGTAACATAAATGAATAGTGAATAATATAATAATTATATATAAATTTTTACACTGATAATACATAATATATAGATATTAAACTATCTCTTACGTGTGTTATTTTCAAACAGCAACTGCCCCATCTTGAAGACATCCAAAATGAATATACCAAGCATTTCCAGCTTGTTATTTGGTGTCAATAATAGGTGACTATAAAGATGTTATTGACTTATTGATATTCAATGATCCATAGTATTCAATAAACAAAACAAAAATTCAATGATCCATCATAAAAAATTGTGTTTACCCATTGTACCCTCACCCTTCCCCTTTTTTAAAGGGTATCACAAGCATAACCGTGAGATTAACCCAAACTCGGTGTGGTAATTAGGTAAAAAGAAAAATTTGTGTAAAGATATATATAACATGTTATATTTATAGACAACTATATTTATGTTTTTGTACTATTATTTATGACTAAATTTTAACTAAAATTAATTTTTTAATGTAGTATTAAAATTTTATTAATCATCTCTACGTACATATGTCTTCTTACAAATTTTTTTCTTAAATAAAACCATTCCAAAATAACAACTCGATATTCTAACTCCTAACCTTACAAATATATGGATCATTCCCACAATGGTTATCATGAATTCATGATATTGGCAGAGTAGTTGAATTAGTACACAATGAAAGCATGCTATATAGTGTTGCATGATAAATGAAGGAAAATGATTTCAACTCACTTTCATTAATGGGAATAGTCAATGTTTGTATTTGTGGATATAATATATTCAATATTAAAAAAACAACAAACTAATATATAAGAGTAGAATATATTGTTTTTATTTGAAGTATAAAGTATTATATTTTCCTTAAGTTTTATATCTTCTCAAACAAGCATAATTATATCCACAAATCTTGTTCATCATTGGGATATGATTGCAATTGTGAGTGTACTTGTTACAAAAGAAAGAAACTAGTTTGGTGGCAAATATATTGTCTAACTTTGAAGGCAGTGTTTAGTACATACAGATCTACAAATCCATTACGATCAGCAGCATTATTAGCTCATTCCTCACATTACTCTATTTAAATGATGTGTTTTTTAGTTGGATTAGAAGAAAGAGAAAAAGAAGATTTGAAAATCATAAAATATACTTATGAAATGATTTGAAACCTTTTATTTCTCTTCATGATTCCCAAATAGAACTAAATGATAATGTTTTGCTTCCTACTTGTTATTAGTATGGATTGGTGGGTATTTAGGCTCTTTTATGTTAAGGTAGCTTTTATCATCTATTTGTTGGTCCAGTTGTTTAAGATCCTATTAAATCTTAAATAAGTCAAAAGTTTAATTTTTAGGAATAACAGTTATTGGGAGAGACAATCATACATTTCGAAAAATGACTAATTCTTTACTCATGAAATACCTTTATTTATACAAATAAAAACAAGTAGGCTTTTTGCCTTTTTCTCATAGGGGCAAATATCAATCCAGAATATTTGTTTTATAAAAGAATATTATATATATGTATAAAGTCATAAAGGGAATGGCAGATTGGTTGATGAATATTGTTTTACGTTCTCATAATAGCTTCACACTATTTTTTTATATCACCCACCTCTTAATTGTAGAAATTTCACAAAAATTTCCTTTTATCTTTGTATTTTATTGAAGTGGCTTTGCCCTATCTTATTACCCCAAAAATAATGTATGGTAGTGGGTATCTATGCTCTTTGTTAAGTTCAAAGAATTTTCCTTCCCTTTAGAAAAAATAAGCAAAGAATATAATGTATGAAGGGGAATGATTTGTTGGGCAATCAAGGAATAAATACTATACTATAGTTGGTGCCAGCTTTGATAAAAAAGAAATATGTTTCATACAAAAAACAAAAACATGATATTATATTAGAAGCTTACGTTGAATATTTATATAATAACCGACACCTTTAAGAGGCACATGTATAATGCAAGAACAATAAACTAGAATGTAATATCTATACAACATAAAAATTTATACATAATCAATACATCATTTATTATTTATTTGTATTACTTTTATTTAAGATAATGATGATTGAAAATGAATAGTGAATAATACAACAATAATATAAAAAAAATTTATATTATCGATGCATACATCTTTATCTCAATAAAATATGTTATCTACTTCAACAAATAATTAATCCCACAACAACCCTCTTAATCACTATCCTATTGACCCATTAACAACTTTACTTAATGAACAAGAAATGAACCTTACATTTGGCTCCAAAACTAAGCAAAGGTCCATTTATTTACTTTAATGTTTAGCTGAAAGGTTCATCTCATTATATTTTTTCAATATAATCTTCTGATGGAAGGTCCTTTTCCTAGATGGTAGAAAATTTTGTAGCAAGAAAATGAATTTGGAAGGCATAATAATAATAATAATAATAATAATAATAATAATAATAATAATAATAATAATAATAATAATAATAATAATAATAATAATAATAATAATAATAATAATAATAATAATAATAATAATAATAATAATAATAATAATAATAATAATAATAATAATAATAATAATAATAATAATAATGTAGATTATGTATGAATATGATTCACATACAAACTGATAAGAAACAAAAAGTATTCCAAGGTTATTTATGCATACAGAGAATAAGCATAAAGTAAAATTTAATAAAAAATGATGATATATAATTACAGTATGAAACAAAATGACAGAGAATTTGTTTTCTTCTGGGATTTTCCACAAGGAAATTCTGCCAACATAATCACCCTCTGTGATTATAGATTCACTTATATTGAAATTCATTACTCTACAACTGCACAAAGCATTTGAAAAAATGTGTGGTTTAGAACAAACTGTCTTTGATACAAGGAATTTAAATAAAGAGTAGAAGAAATATTTTAGACCGATTTGATCCTGAAAATTTAAAAACCCCAAAATAGTCTCAAAAAATCAATTGTTGGTCAAATATTTTTAGCATTTTATTTTAAATTTTTATTTTTTCAAGGTCAAATTGTTATACATGAAAACTTTTAAGGATCAAAATAAGTATCCACTCTTCAGTAAATAAACCGAAGCATGATGGGTAAACTTACCATTAATTACGTTTACATAAATTCCCTCTTTATTTTTTATTTTTTTAAGCGATTAGTTGAGAAAGCGATTCCATTAGCAGACTTTTCCAAAAGCTCCAAGCATATTACAGGTAACTTCAAACAATTTCCCTGCCACATACATTAGGTAAAATAGTGTTAAAGTCAACTATTAAATTGTCATATACATGCATACAAGCAAAAACAAGTTAAATATTCAGAAAAATGATTGATGATAAAGAATTTTATATCCCTCCTAAATAATCATTATCTATACATTCAAGGGTAATCAAAATAATAAGGGAGTTAGTTTGACTATAAAAATGTTAAGTCAAAGATATGAAACAATATAATAGAGGGTGCAAATTTTATTCCCTATCTCGCACTAATCAGATACTCTCACATCAATTATATGAACATCTAACGGTTTAGATTTACTCATTAATTGAAACTATTGGATTTCTCTATAATTGATAGCTATGATGGGGAGTAAGTTTATAAAACTTATTTGGGAGTAAGTGGATCCCTCCTCTTTTTATATTACTTGTTAAAATCTAATTGGTACATGATAAAGAATCGGACACCATTGGAAACAGACACCCATAGACACATAGTTTTGGCACCTAAAATTTGGCTGGTGAGGTAAGTAGAATGTGACTTACAGCTTGGCATCATGAATATCTTTTATATTGATTGATTATTAATCACATGGACAAGTTGAGAGTTGAGACAAAGGAACAAGCTAATCTTACTAAGAAAAATACCCATTTCTAATCATGTATTAGTTAGTATTTGGAAAGTTCCTAGTAGCTCCCACCATTAACACACTTCAATTCTTAATCAACATTGCTCTTCTATGATGCACATACACACATTGTTCCAAGACTTATTATGTATGAATATGATTCACATACAAACTGATAAGAAACAAAAAGTATTCCAAGGTTATTTATGCATACAGAGAATAAGCATAAAGTAAAATTTAATAAAAAATGATGATATATAATTACAGTATGAAACAAAATGACAGAGAATTTGTTTTCTTCTGGGATTTTCCACAAGGAAATTCTGCCAACATAATCACCCTCTGTGATTATAGATTCACTTATATTGAAATTCATTACTCTACAACTGCACAAAGCATTTGAAAAAATGTGTGGTTTAGAACAAACTGTCTTTGATACAAGGAATTTAAATAAAGAGTAGAAGAAATATTTTAGACCGATTTGATCCTGAAAATTTAAAAACCCCAAAATAGTCTCAAAAAATCAATTGTTGGTCAAATATTTTTAGCATTTTATTTTAAATTTTTATTTTTTCAAGGTCAAATTGTTATACATGAAAACTTTTAAGGATCAAAATAAGTATCCACTCTTCAGTAAATAAACCGAAGCATGATGGGTAAACTTACCATTAATTACGTTTACATAAATTCCCTCTTTATTTTTTATTTTTTTAAGCGATTAGTTGAGAAAGCGATTCCATTAGCAGACTTTTCCAAAAGCTCCAAGCATATTACAGGTAACTTCAAACAATTTCCCTGCCACATACATTAGGTAAAATAGTGTTAAAGTCAACTATTAAATTGTCATATACATGCATACAAGCAAAAACAAGTTAAATATTCAGAAAAATGATTGATGATAAAGAATTTTATATCCCTCCTAAATAATCATTATCTATACATTCAAGGGTAATCAAAATAATAAGGGAGTTAGTTTGACTATAAAAATGTTAAGTCAAAGATATGAAACAATATAATAGAGGGTGCAAATTTTATTCCCTATCTCGCACTAATCAGATACTCTCACATCAATTATATGAACATCTAACGGTTTAGATTTACTCATTAATTGAAACTATTGGATTTCTCTATAATTGATAGCTATGATGGGGAGTAAGTTTATAAAACTTATTTGGGAGTAAGTGGATCCCTCCTCTTTTTATATTACTTGTTAAAATCTAATTGGTACATGATAAAGAATCGGACACCATTGGAAACAGACACCCATAGACACATAGTTTTGGCACCTAAAATTTGGCTGGTGAGGTAAGTAGAATGTGACTTACAGCTTGGCATCATGAATATCTTTTATATTGATTGATTATTAATCACATGGACAAGTTGAGAGTTGAGACAAAGGAACAAGCTAATCTTACTAAGAAAAATACCCATTTCTAATCATGTATTAGTTAGTATTTGGAAAGTTCCTAGTAGCTCCCACCATTAACACACTTCAATTCTTAATCAACATTGCTCTTCTATGATGCACATACACACATTGTTCCAAGACTTAGAAGAATAGCAAAGTGTGTAAAGTGTGCAAAGCAAAAACCAAGTGTTTTCAAGCCAAAGTTACCTATCCTACAATTAGAAAGGTGAAGCCAATAGAAATGCCACAAAAGTATCAACCATGAATATTAATAAAAAAAGGGATGACTATATGAATCACCTAAACTCCTATGGTAAAAGGTCAAGTGAAGAAATAGGAATAGGGATATATTGTCTCAGATTTTGTCACATATGTTGTCTCGAGCCAATGAAAACATGTCATGGCAGTTAAAAGTTCATTAGTATTGTTGTCTTGCTTCATTATAATTGGCACGGGACAACGTGTTAGTTGGATATGGGACAACAGATCTCTGGTTAACATGTGGTATTTGGGTTAATCCACACCTGGCCCCATCCTATAGGGAGAAGTTAAAGTATGCTTACAGCATTTCCAGAAAGCCTTAGAAAACTTAGTGATAAATTAAATAAGTATACCACCATTCCAATTGCCAATCTCTTAAATTAAACAACTTTTCCCTCAACTTACTTCAACCAGACTTAACCCAAAAAGTAGCTTGAAACTCCATTTCTATGGTAAAGATTCACATATGCTAACAACAAGAAGCAGCATAGTTCTCAGAAATTCTTAGGAAGAACAGATAGAAAAGACCAATTCACCATTTAGAATGGCCAATTAACCATTATTTTGGTTTCTTAGAGTATCTCTAATCCGATAACTGAGAGACTAATCTCCAGGGTACAGTCATATACTCATATAAATCCTCGGACTAGTTTAACGAGGCAAATCATAGATGAAACAATTTTGGTTCAATCGCAAATTTAACCGGTTAAACCGATTTAACCATAACACAAACACCTTACTGGTTTAACCACAGGTTTAGTTTTTAAAAAACATTGCTTAATACTAACTGGCTCAAATCTAACTCTATAGAGAGCTACACTTGTTGGGAGGGACAGTCACGCACCCAAAATGAATTAGTTCCTTACCTAAAAGATAAGGTAAAAGATGAGGGGATACTCTTGATAGTACCAAATCTAACCCTACAGTACAAACCTCGTTAACTATCTACAACAAGCACATCTTCCTAAATCCTCAATTCATACTAAATCACAAAATAATGCGGCTCAATCTCACCATAACATCCGAATAACATGGCAAACAACATTACCGTTACGCCGAGTTTCGCCATCTAAATCACACACGACACAAGCAATCACAAAATAACAAGAAAAAAAGGACTAATCATTATACCTCTCCTTGGTTTAGCAGCAACTTTAACAAGTGGACTAGTTGTTGTTGTTCTCTTCTGAGTATTAGAGTCTTCTTCATTCTCCTCCAAAGGGAACAAAACTCCATCAATCCCCTGCACAGAAATTCTCCCATCTGTATAAATATCTGGATCGAACAAATAAGCCGAACCTTCACCGGTCCCGAATTTCACCGAACCATCAGCCTCCTGAGCCACCACTTTATGCGGCAGCCGGAGTGTATCATATCGAATTTTCCCGAATCTTCTAACCGCATTATACATACTCTCTTCTGTCTGATACTCCGGAATTATATGATAATACATTATCTGCTCCGGTGCTCCCGGATCACTCAATTGTTCCGTTGCTAGTTTCGCCATCGCCTCGTCGTTCGGCGCTAACACCGTGAGAACGTAACCCTCCGATATCAATTGTCCGATCTCCGTCGCTAACGACGTTAGGTTAACCAGAATATCCGCCATCTCGTTGTAACCGCCGTAGTGTAACAGAGTTTGGATGAAATCCTTTACCTGACGCTCTCCGTTGAAGTGGCGCCGTGCACCGCCGGGTCCCGGAGCCGGCGCCGGAGCGATCGACGGTCCTGGAGCTATGGCGTCGTAGATCGGAAGTACCGGCGGCGCGCCGGCGGGTACCGGAGCTGATTTTTTCAAACGGTTAGTTCGAGGATCTACCTGCGGTGCTCCCTCCGGTATCACCGCCGCAATAGCACGGAGGTTCCGGCGGCGGTTGAAATCTTCCTGCACAGATCTCGGAATCAGTAACTGGTCAATCCCATGGATGACGCCATCGGGCCTGATGACGTCATCCGGCCGGAGCACGGCGGCGGAGTCAACAATCTTATTCCCGGAGCTATCCTCCCCCAAACTCAACCCATACTCTCCGGCGAGTGTCTCGTGCCGCACGGCGGCGCCGGTGGCCGGCCACCGTTGTGAAGCAAAAATCGCGGTTGGGATAATGTGAGACATGAGAAGCGTTTGAAGAGAGTTAAGGTTTCTGGGTTGAAGCAAGAAACGCTTGAACTCAGGGTCAAGGTTTCGTTCCAATGCATGGTTCCTTGGTGCGAAGATTGTGATGTTGTGGGTCCCAAGGGTTTCTTCAAGTTTATGTAAAAGGAGTGCTTTTTCAACAAGTTCAGCGAGTTCAGTGTAATGGGAATCAAGAAGTGCAACGAGGATTGAGTTAGAATTGATTTGAGGTGATGAAAATGAAGAAGAAGATAATGAAAAAAGTGGTAAGAGAGATAGAAGAAGGAAAATGGAAATGGAAGAGTTCATTGTAGAAATTTGGTTTGGAAAGAGAGAAAAAGAGAATTTCAGTGTTATGTGTTTGATATTGTGTGTTGTAAAAGGAAGAGAAAGTGAAGTATGAAGTATGAAGTGTGGTTGGTTGAAGAGTCTCACTCACTTTTTCTTTCTGTTTCTCTTTCTAGTTTTGTTGTGTTTTGGTTTGGTTATGAATGAATGAGAAATGGAGTACATAGGAAAGTATAGTATTGCTTGTTTCATGACAGACTGTAATGGGGTCCAGGAACTGATGGGCTGTTCTCCTCGTAACATATGATATCTCATAAAAGTGTATCATTCCATATGTCATTATTTATGATTAGTCAGAAAAAATACTTAATCATTACTTTCTTAACTTAAATACATTTATGCATTTTTTTACAATCAATCACAAGCAGTGTCACATAGAGTAGCACATTGTGATACTTATTGTGGAGAACACCCTATGCTCCCAAAAAATGTATCATTCTATATATCATTTACTATGAGTTGTTCAAAAAATATATTTAAGTTAAAAATTTAGTAATTAAATATTTTCTGACTAAACATGATAAAATAATACACATAGTGATACAATTTCTAGTCTCTTACTATATGAGGATATCATTGGTTATACCTAAAATCAAATGTTTTATAACTCGACCGAATAGACCAGAGATTTATATAATGAATATTTCTTATTGTTAGGACTCCTTACCCCCAACAAATTGTCAAATGGAAGATATCATTGACGAGATTATAAAAAATAGAATAAATTGGCATTTACATCTCTATATATTTTTTCTCATGTCATAGAAAGAGATGAAAAGAATTATAATATTCCCAGTCATTATTTATGTAAGTTTCATTCAATTTGTTTTTTTATCTTTCATATAACAATGTTACAATGAGAAGAACATGCGACAACATAGAATAATAGAATGAAATATTGTAAGATCTTAAAGCCCAAGTGTTTAAACTCAAAGCAAAAGAGGGTAATATAAAAGGAGCCTAGCAGAAACGTGCATATTGTTGAATATTGAAAGGCAACATAATAAGCGAAGTGTCGGTGACATATACAATAAATGGACCATAGAAAAATAGCTTCATTTTATTGAAAATAGCTTCATTTTATTTTCTATGATCCCTTTATTTCAATTTAGAATCATGTTGTGTCCACAATAAGAAAACTATATATATATATATATATATATATATATATTTATAATACAAACCATGACTTCCCCTAATGGTGGTTGTTTTGTCAATTGTCAATCTTCACTTCACCCTCACACTACTAGTAGTTCAACTTGCATGCATCAATCATCCATATTAATTTTCTTTCCACTTCATTTACGAAATCACAAAGTATAAATAAAGTAACATTAATTATTATGATGCTATTGCCCAACCTCACAACATGTGATTTTATTAACATTTAATAAGGATAAAGTATTTCATTATACTATGAGATAATTTATTTCCTAGAGTTACTGAAATCATGACATATGTCATATTTACCCATTTTCTACAAAAATATTTCTAAAAACTAAAAAAATAAGATATATATCATGATTTTATTGGTCGTAATATTGTATGAGAATATACTTTATTCTCTTTAAGAATATTTGTTTTCATATGCAGTACTAATCTTTGATATGAGGAAACAACCATAGTGGATCGGTACGATCAGTGAGTCTATAACCATTGAAGAGTATCATTGTTAATTAAAGCATTAAAATAATGGATAAGAGATATTATGTCAACCTTAGAACAATAACTACTTTGGTCTTTTTTACTTAGAAATTTTTTCAGTATGGGAATTATGTCAAACAACACACATGCAACTTAATTGAATTTGTTTAAAGTCTTGATTCAATTATATAATAAAACATTCCTACAAGTGTAAAGTTCTTAACACTTGTCTTGAATTTGTTTGCATTTGAATATGTTTAAAGTCTTAATAACAACAACGCCATATAGACTTTGTTGTGTCATGTGTAAGTTATTAACACCTCAAAACAATTGTGAACTTATTACTAGTTACTTGCAATTTGAGACTATAATCAAATTTAGAAATCAATATCTTATCAACAAACATGATTTATGATAGAACATTATAGTATCATTCAATCCACGACTCAATGTAGCCGAACTCACCTAGTAAAACTAAGGCTTGATTGTCACCGTATAATCACATTAAACCACAAACAGATAAAAGTTCTACACCTCTACTGTATTCATGTTTCACTATTGTCCCAAGAATCAGTTGTGAAACACTTCAAAAACAAACATGATGAAGTAAAAAAGGTATTTTGAAACAAGAATTTCCTTTTAAAACTTGCTATTTAGACATCTACACGTTTAGTGTTCTTTCTCCTGATGCAAAATAAGCTATAATCCAAACATACAAGTATCTATTTTCCTTTCTTCTTTTTTGGAAAAGTAGAACAAACCATCAACATAAGTTCATATAAAATTTCAAAACATTTTATCATTTGGGTAGATCCATGTTCACATTACATGCAACTTCCAAAACTTGTCCACAAACACTTACCTACAAATTTTCACTCTGTTCATGGGGCAAAATGTGTATATACATGAAAACAATAGTTTTTAGCTTTCAAACACAAGTGTCTTTTGATATTGTAAATTTTATTCAAACTAGAACATAAGATCCATGACTATGTTTAAAGCATCTGCTCCTCACCATGTCATATCTGGGGAATCAATTAGCCTGAGAAAGTTATAACAAAAACACACAGATGAGAACAAATATGTTTCGAGAACAAACAACAATCAAGCCTTAATGTCACTAGGTGAAGTCAGCTACATAGATCGAGCGATGTCATAATGAACTATGTTAAATGCACCAAAAGGGATATAGTTAATGAACTATTTCACACATACACTATTCTCCTAATATTAATGTTTTGCTGATAGATTCGTTGCTTTTCTACAGCATCTTAAACCCATGCTCTACTGAAAAATCACAAGTTTGAGACTTGTGGTACCAATTCAACTTCAACAAAAAGTTACAAAACATAACATAGGATTGAGGTAATAAAAATAAACCTGTTTGAGTAATACCATAACATTCAAAACATTCCAGTTTCAAAAACGTTTCTGAATAAACATAGGTAGCGTTTGCGATGCTGACGGAACAGAATATAACAGAACGGAATGGAATAGAACAGAACATGTCATGTATATTGTGTTTGGTGACCATGGAACTGAATAGGACATAAATGTTGTATTCCGCGTTTACGGAAATGGTCATGCTTTGACCCTATATCTTGGTCTGTTCCATTAATAAAATGCATCGCATTCACCAAACATGGGACCGAGCCCATATTCCTTATCTCATCCTGTTCCTACAGATCTACCAAATGCTACCTTAAGTCTAAACATCAATTGTATTAGGGACACTTAATCCTACCAAAGTATTAAGGTATCCCTCAACAGTTGGTGGCATTTATCATACGAAACAAAACAGGTATTTTCAGTTAACAAATGAAATAAGATCGGTTGATTTTGTCCTGAACCGAAAAGGTTTCGACAGATTGAAGCTCACCTCCAAATATGACATGCTGAGGAAAGATGCATTAACAGAAACAAAATAGAGCTCAACTTGAATGTGAGCCAGCAGAACACGCAGCTGTAGTATTCTTATCATGTGAAGAGTTCTCTCCACTGCCTTCAACATTGTTCTGGTTGCTCGCCTCGGCTCTGATAGAGCGACCCTCCAAATGATTTGACATAGAAGTACCCACAACTCTATTATTTTCTCTTGTTTCAAGGGATTCCATCAATCGGGATACACTGGCAATGCCAACATTTGCCTCTCTCCTAGCTTCTGGTCCATCTTCTGACATGGAAGAATTACGAGAGAACAGCCTCTCCTTCCATCCCTTCGCGCCTTTTGAAATTGACTCTTTGTATCTTAGCCACGAGATAAGATAATATTAGATAAGTTACAATAATAACCAAGCCTTAGTCCCACTAGGTGGGCTCGGCTATATGGATCGAACAACGCCATAATGCTCTAATAATATTAAATAAGTTGATTAAAGATGCAAAGTTATGCTTAGACCCACTATTTTCTAGAAAATCATACCTCATGGACACCGCATTAAATTTTGATCGTAGAGAATCAGAAAATGACTGGAAATCTGATGGTCCCGCTCTATCTTGGTTTACTGGTGAAGAATGACCACCAAAGCCTCTGCAAGCAAGCATTTTGCAGTGTATAACTTCACTAATCCACAAAATCAACAAGATAATAAGAAAATAGACTAAATTTTTCACCCCTCCCTAAATTGTTTACTATGCGTATGCGGCTATGCGCCCTATTATGAAGACCTACATAAAACTATATTCACCAAAAGTCATAAAGATGTTTATGGTCAAATGACATTCCCACCCTTGTTCGGCATCATATGCTAATTGCTAAGAAAAGAGGAAGGACACATTCATTTGGTGCTGCTGAATTGAACGTTCAGCTATGCCAAATGAATGTGCCCATCCCATTTTCTCAAGTTATACAACCAAACATGGCTAGAATGTCATTTGACCTCGATATTCATGAATTTTATAGCTTAGATAATGAATCTACTAGGCTTGACAACATTTTAGATTTAGACATAGCATTTTTTTTATATATACAAGGATTTTTTAGTAGGTGTTCATAATAGAGAGATGTGTGTAGTAAACACATGATACAAGAGAGGGGAGAGTAATATGTGTAAATAAATAATACAGTCATAATAACAGTAACCGAAACAGATAATAACAAGATGGTCATAACTACCTATCATTAGAGTAGTTTGTTGCCATGACAGTAGATCCACGAGCCGGGGAAGAGCTTTGAGTTTGAAGATGTGGTATCTGCTGTGCTGGTTCATCTCCATCAGATGTCATTATGGTAGACGAACTTCCTATAGGAATTGAAGCTGATTCATTTCCCCCTCCAGGACTTGAATCGGGGCCTGAAGGTGCGCTAGGCTGACTTGAGAATACTAAGAACTGTGGATGACGGTTAGCAGATGATCTTGTTCGATGCCCTTCCCTCCTACCACGGTGTTGTGCTCTTCCCATTGCTGCAGCAGCAGCTAAATGTTGAATTATTCGCTCTTCGAAATCAGAGTCGCCGATGCGTAACTGCAGAATGAGAAAATTTACTACCATAATAAATTGTAGAATTATCATATGCTTAAGATACGAGACAACTAAATTAACACTCGGAGAAGACTGATAGAAGCATTACCTGCTGGAAGTCGAAATCACCAAGGGCAGGGTGATGAAAAATAGCAGCATTTCTTGATGGAATATCCCTCAAGCTCCGTTCATGCTCTACTGCTTCGAACAATTCTTGACTGCCATAAAATGCTTAGATGCTTAATATCATAATGAAGAAAAGATTGATATAGTAGACCTGAAAAGCTAAATCATAACCAACCCGGTAGGATCCTTCAGTTTAATAGGTTGCCAACACATCGGACACTGGGAGCTTCTCTGACACCTACAAACAAGAGGTAGTAATAGCTCATAAAGTACATTTTTTTATTTTCGATCATATAAAATATGCTTAATAGATCAGAAACTTCTGATGTATAAAAATGTTTGATATTAACTACAATATCTTCAACAATGCACTGAACCTTCATCGACACAAAAAATCCAGACTACACACACATAGGTCAATTCATTGGTTTCCGGTCAAAACAACCAGTACAAGCTAGTTCTCAAAATAGAAGACATAACCACCATTATCGATCTTCACATTGACAAAAGTCGGGACGAACCAAAACATAGGACAGAATTCTGATCCATGCTAGAAGTCAATGAAATTAAAATTTCCACATATATTCATTCAAGAAATTAAAAGGTAGTGAAGATACTGGTTTATGCAATAAATGAAATTCACATTTATCTTGCATCCAAGCAGGTAGGATCTCACTTCAAAACTATTTAACTGTTTTTTGCAATGTAGAGTTGAAGGTTCTACCAAGATATGTTTACTACCAAGATTGGTGTACAAATATGAGTTTTCAAAAGAAATGATGTTATGCATAAATGAAATTCAATTAGAAATTACTGTTGAAGGAAATCATTAGATGGGGCCTTAATGAGCTCAACTTAGATGTGATTTGGTTGTCTCTCTATTACGTTTATTTGCAAGTTAGTAGTTGCAGGGGAAGGCTTGAGAATCATGAAATACACTTGTGAGGGGATTCGAAAGCAGTTCAGTTTTTTTAATGGACTGCACGAAATTTTTAGTAAAGTGGGTTATATAGTGAAAATGATGGAAGTAGGATAATGAAATTAATGTAGGAGTGATTAAAAATTCATAATATCATTTTTGCACAAAACAATTACTGTCTTGAAGGTTAAAAAGAGTTAAAAAGTAAATGTTGCAGATTTTTTTTAAAAACCAAGGAAATAACTAATGTTACCGATTTGCCTTGGTCTGTGTAAGTCAGTTGCAAGCGACTTATAAATAGAACCAGAGGGAGTACCATTCATTTTTATGGTACGGAGAGTTGGAAACTAATAAGAAGAATGAATCAGATGGAGGATAGCCCAATAGTTAGAAGTAAAGGGACACCAAGAGAAACTCTAGTTCAAGCCATTAAAAAGGACTTGCATCTAAATCATTTATCGGAAGACTTGGTTTATGACTGAACACAAATGGTGTCCTTTTTATCAATGTAGTCGAACCCATCTCTTGGGAAAAGCCTTTTGTTGCTGTGTTTTAATTGGCACGAGCTAAAATGAAACAACACAATCTATAGTAAACAAGTCAAACAACATAACACATCAAGAATGTAAAGCAATACATACACATAAAGAGCCTATAAATCTAAACTTTCGGAGACACTTGGAAAACTAATATATTAAGATGTACCATTCGAGAATGCACTGCAAGTGAAACTCATGCTTGCAAGTAGTGACCTGAAACACGAGAGGGAAAAACAAGTAAGCAAAAGTTTTTTCAAATAAAACCAACTTGCTTAAAGTGTGACACACAAAAGCTGAATATTACCGTCGAAGGATCACTTTCACAAAAATCTTCAAGGCATATGCTGCAAGCATCATCACATGATTCTTGAATCCCTCCTTCAACGAATGCCACCGCCGATATCATATGACTTTCAGTCTTGCCTTCCATCTCTGGAACCTTCTATATATCACCCCACAAGTTCAGAGTCAGATGCAATATTTTACAAGTGCAGGTGCTGCTCTTGAATGTATAATATTGCGAACAAGCAGAAAAAGGAAATCCATCCCGGGCCGTTATACAAAACTCATTTAAAAAAGTAAACTACAAATCCAGAATCTAAATAGGATCACAGTGAAAAAGGAAGAAGACAATGAAATAAAACACAGACATTACTAGCTCAATCCTACTTCTCCAAATTCTGAACTAGTCTGAGCTAAGAGCACAATCTCTCCCTCTCAATTATTGCAATCTATGAAGCACGGATACGAATACGTATGTCGGATACGACAAGTATCCGATATGCTGACACTCATTTTTTCTAAAATATAGGGTACATAAAATAGTAAAAAATACATAAAATATGATAAAATTATAAGTGTAAATGAAAAGATCCAAAGTAGAAAATATAATGGAAATTTGCAAATCATTGTCCACTAATCAAAGGTCAAGGGTTCAATTCGTGCGAGCGATTATTTGATTAGTTTAAAAAAATCATTCCTGTTTCAAAAGTGTGCTCAAAGATCAAGGGTTCGATTCGTGGGAGCGACAGTTGGGAGGGAAAACCACGAACCCTGACATGGATTAGTTCCTTACCATAAGGGTAAGAAGATACCCTTGGTAGTACCAAAAAAAAGTGTGGCTCAAACATGTCATCATCGTTAATAATCATCCAGAAAATCATCGTTAGCAGCATGAATAAAATCATCATCCATAACTATATTCATCAAAACAAAAAGAATAAAACTTTAACATCTCAAATCAAAAGGGTCATATAAGATTGCAATCAAAATCAACCCCAGATAAAATAAACAATAAAAATTGAAACTTTACAATAAGGAATTCTAAAAGAGAATTTATGAAAATTGAACAAAGTAATTTACCTCCATTGAAGAAAAAACAATCAAGGATCAGGAAACAGAATAGAGGGTGATAACATGAGATCGAGAATTGAATACTAGAGATCCATTGAAGTGATGAATGAAAAGAGTGAAAGAAATGATAAGGATGAAGAAGAAGAAGAAAAGGAAGAAAAAAAGAAAGAGAAAAGGGAATGATACTTTAACTTTACCTTCACAAATTCTTCCAACCCTGTCACACAGTATCAGAGGAAACCATAAGAATCATATTTTATTCCTTTAAATGTAAATTAATTAATGAATTGATTCTATTAACTTCTATATCTATTATGTTGTCACTTCAACAACATATCACTGTTGGAATGATCCATTTCATTAAGGAACAAGTTGAAAAAATATAAGTTGAAATAAATATAAGGTGTGATAACGAAAGAGTTTTATATATCAATAATGTATTATTCGTTATTCATATTTAATTATTACTCTTAAAAAATGCAAAAGAAAGATGGATGATAAATTAATTATGTATATTTTATTAACAGTGTGTAGATATTACATTCTAAATCTTTATCTTTATCATAATGGTGTTATCTATATCGCTTGCATCCTCAAATTAACATAATAAAGTATCCCCTTGTACTGTGAGGTGATTAATCTCCTCCGATCAATAAAAGTATGACATATGTATTTTTTTGTTTGGTTTTAGAAATATTTTATAGAAAAATGATTAAATATAATATATATCATAATTTTAGTGGTTATAAGAGATAATTTATTCTCTTATACCACTTTATTTTCTTAGGTTAATATACATGAATATTGAGGAAATAATTTTGTCTATTTTGGAATGGATCCATTGGAGCCAAACCCAATTTCATGGAAGAAACCCAAACCCAATTTAAGCCCATAGAACCTTCATTCCACATGCAAATCCTCATTTACCTTTGCTATTCATTTCAAGGATGATGGTTGATGATAGAACCAAGTTTGAAGCATTTGGTGGATTTTATTTGCCATAAAGGATGGGCTCAAAGCCCTCTCCTCATTTTGTTGTGCTTCATCCTCCTAGTGGGCTTGGTATTTTGACATGATGGTGTCAATGTGATTATGCTAAAACTGTGTTCTATAGTTATCTTAGACTCGAGAGGTTAAGACTTCAATTCTATATATCTCTAAAAGAAAGTCAATGATGTGTGCTTCTCTCGGAAAAAGTAGTTGGCCAAAAGTGTAATCCTGTATTATATTTAGAGTCTCTTAATTACTTTATGATATCCCCTTAATTCATTATATATTTGGGTAAACTTAGAAAAATATGTATATATTGAGAGTACGAGAGTTTTTTATACTATCAAACATCATTCCTCCTTTAACTATAATTATTATTGAAAATTTTAAATATAAGTAATATAGATGAATGAATGTTTGATAATATACTTAGTATGTATAAAAAGTAAACTCAAATTTATGTAGGGTGCATATCTTGATAACTATCCTATTTATAAAGTAAGATAACCTTAACCATAAGTTTGATTATGATTAATTCTTATAATATATAATATTCAATGCCATAATATGATAGATTAGTCATTTCTGGACCTTTTAATATTATTTATTTCTCGTATTTCAGAGTCTTTTATTTGAAATTTGTATTGACCTAATATCTGAACTGTTGATTAGTCATAATGTCACTCAGACGAGGACTTATTGATCTTCTGCATTATATTTTTCTATTAAAGTATAACTTTACCCTTAATTATTTTATTATTTATAATGAATGGGTAGAACCAATAATAAATATATTACTTAAAGAATAGACCACGAGTAAACAACACTTAAGGAAAAAGAAAAAAATCATGACAAACATAATTACTATTTGTGTTCTAAAACTTTTCATTTTTAAGATTATTCATACAATTTAAGAAATCAATATAAATTATATAAAAATCGAATATAATTTGACTAAAATATCTCTATTAAATTTTTATAGTTAATTTTTCGCTAGAAATTTAATCTCCATTCAAATAAGTGGAGAGAAAATTTTGAAAGATAATTTATTAAAATAACAATTACTAACAGAGGGTGGTATATTGAAAGGTAAATAAAATAGTTTTATCCCAATTTCGTGGGTGTATAGAAAAAAATTATTTAGAAAGAGTGGTATATTAAAAAGTGAAACACAAATCTGAGAAAAAAATGCTTAATTAGAGAACGATGATTTTTTAGTCCTGATATATCATATATTAAATTCACCATATGATTTCTGAATAACTTATAAAATTAATGTAAAGAGTGACAAATATATACTTAAATGAAGTAATACTCATAATAGCATGTAACCATATATGATGTGTGAAAGAGAAAGAGGCCATGATCATCATATTCATACCCAATATTTAAAGCTTAGAAAATGTGAATTCTATTATGCAATCTACCAAAGGAACATGGGTCATGGAGTAATGGTTGATTATGGTGATAATAGATTAGATTTTTAGGCTAACTTTATTGATAATAGATTAGATTAGATTACTTCTAACATGATTTTATCTTTTTTGTACTATCAAGTATATTCTCTTATTTTTTTAAGTAATAAACCAATTCCTTTCGGAGTGTGTGACCGAGTCTCTCAACAAGTATTATTCACAAGAATTAAACTTTTAACATTTGGTTTTTTTGGATATCTAGCATACCTTACATCACTAGACCAACGTCTTATCAATAATATGATTTTATCTTAATAACCATGAGTAGAGGATGAATTATACATTTATGCTTGTGGAAATAGATAGCATTTGATTTTTCCATTTCTTCTGTTGAACTCTCATATGTCAAAACTCAATGAAATTCTGGCCACAATTAATGTATAGACTTTAGACATGTGGTCCAATGTACTATTTATCTTACTAACATTATGAGTTTTGATCCATCAAATATCAAAGTAGTGTACTTCTATCTTATGACATTTTTTTATCTCATTAATATGGCTACCTTATTCTTATCATTAAAGTTGGTGGCCCCTACCAAAATATTTTCTCTCTGGATATGTCTTTATTTCTTATCTATTTCTTTACTGTTTCTCATACATAAAAACCTGTTTAAAGGATAACCAAGTCATTATATATGATATTTTTTATTTATAGTAGTGCAAGATAATACTAGATTTTTAAAAAGATCAAAAAAATAAATATTTAATTCTTGAGAATAATAATTATTGAGAGAGATAATTACATATCTTAAAAGAAATTAATTTCTTACTCATATGGTGAAGAAATACTACTAATAGTACAAACAAAATATCATAAATTAGAGTTTCACATAATTATAATGTTTTGATAAATTAGACTTTCATTTCTCGCCCTAATATTTTTTTAGTGCTTCGGAAATAATAAAAAAACAAAGAGCAAAAGCGAAAACTAAGTAGAAAGAAAAATGTAAGTAACAAACATACATATTGGGTGCATTTTTATGGAGAAAAAATGTAGAAAGAAATCTAAAAATACAGTGTGTGGCCCATTTAAATAAGAGTGTTGAGTAGGGGTGAGCATGGGTCGTATAAGACTTGTCTCTTACTAGACTCTAAGTGTTGGTAATGTCATTTATTTGAACCCAGACTCGACTCTAAATATGAGGCTAACTCGACCCTTATCGGGTCCGCCTTTAAACTCAAACCTGATTAAATATAATGCATATTTCTGTTAGATAAAGTCTTCTTAATATTTTACTTATAATTGTGGATATGTAATTTGAAATATGAAATGTTATATATATATATATAGAAAAATTAGATAATGAATTATATTTTCGACTAAGGAGATGTTATTACTATATACACAATTGAATAGAGACACGTATAAATTTAATGAATAAGTGATCATGAGATGAAGTCAGGTCGAATCATGTTTGCTCTTTACCATGTCCCAATATTTTTCAAATCTAATTTTTTAACTCGAGTGCAACCATAGACTCAATAAGACCCACCTCTATTTGAACACAATCATGATCAGGTCAAAACTAGGTAAATGGGCAGGGTAAGGTCCTCCCAAAGTTGAGTTACACCATTGTCTTTGCAAAAAGAAAGTAAGGGTCAAAAGATAAAACAAAAATAAAATTGTACAAGAAGACAATATATATAAAGGGAGTGACTCAAGTGAGAACAATTCTAATAAAAATTGTGAGAACAATAAATTTGGGTCTTACACTCATGCATAGATAATTATGATTAAAAGTTAGTTATTGATCGTATAATCACTTCATTTAATCTTGATCGTTTAAATAAGATTTGATAATCAATATTGACTCTTCTTATTTCTCGGGACCCATGTGAGAAGACAAGGTCATATGGCACAATGATATAACTTCGAGGATATACATGCACGGGTCACCTTAACTTGGCTCACCTAGAAACTGTATTTAAAGTACTAACTAAAGGATAGCTTGAATTGGATGTTGTCACATTTATTACTATTAGAGGTATCAAAATGGGCTACCTGAACGGGTTTAGACTAGTCTACATCAAGTTTGGGCTAAGCCGGGCCATGCTAAAAAGTTCAGATACAATTTATGCATATCAAATAGTAGCCAAAACCCGCCCTAAGCGAGTTGCGGGTTATGGCGGGCCGACCTGCATAAACTAAAAAATATTTTTTAACATATTTAAACTATTCAAAAAAAAAATATATTATTTGATATTAACGTATAATTTTTCTTAACATATTTGTTATGCCAAATGCAACCAAACTTATAGATCTAATACATTGTATTTGAGTTAAGACGTGATGTAAAGTCCACGTGTATGATTTTTAACATAACTCTTTTATTAAATCTCTATTTCTATTGGACTCTCACTCTCTAACACAATATAATTTGTAACTTCACTTTAATATATAAACATTTGATACTAATAAAAATATTATCTTTTGTATGTTCTTTATCAACACTTTCATTGTGAACTATTATATTAAATTTGGTGGTGTGGAGTTCTCTATGATAAACAATTTATGTTGATTTCAGATTTGTTGTAAACATTATTTACTTTATTATATTTTTGTGGTAAAGTTAAATCTAATTAAATACATAATAACATAACATTTATTATCTATTTTTTATTATAAGTTGTTTTGTAAATTTTCATTTAGTGCTTATTACCAAGTCAAAAGTCTCAAAAAAGATTAAAACATATAAGTAAAACGGGTAGCCCGACCAGGTCCGGCTAAAAAGCTTGAATTTAATAAAAAGTACATAAAATAATACTCAAGCCCTATAAATTTTCGAACTTTGGCAGGCCAGGCGGACTGGGCCCGCCCGTTTTGACAGCTCTAATTACTACTATGCATTCAACTCACTTCAACCGCACACATTAGATTCAAATATATAAATTGATATCATAGAGAAACCCGTGGAAAATATATTTATGTAAGGACAAGTAATAAAATATTAACAATGCATTAAAGTTTTGATTCAAATTTAAGTTTAATCCTAAATAATTGTTATGCATAGTATCAGATAACAAAAATTCATTTGTATCCAAATATATATTAAATATATCTCTACGTAAGTTGTTTTGTTTTGTAGGATGCTCCTCAACTCTTCCTGATTTGGTCTGCATTAGCAACAAAGATAGTTTGTTCACATATTTTATGGGTCTCTTTGTCTGAGATGAATAAGATTTTACCAATAAACAAAAAAGCAACACATTATTTTATAAAAATAATATATTAATCTCTACATGTCTAGGATTAAGTCGTTGGAATTGAGAAAGGTACAGGAATTGACAATAGAGGATTCGTATTCGACTATCTATCTTAATATGACTTACATATTCTATATATAAAGGTATACGTCAAAATCTTTGTAAAATTAAAACCACAAGAACAATAATACAAATCTTGCTTCATTGGATGATTTTCTAAAAATATTCTTAGTAAAAGGGTTGATATATACTTAAAGTCTTGAATTTTATTTACATTTGGTAGAAGGAACTAGGAAGAGCAAATGAGGTTTATTATGTCATTAGTGGAGATAATTGATATTTTTTTGACAAATCATACTTACATGGTCTTTGATATAATAAATGACAAACAAAAATATATATAAAGAAAACATCTTATATAGCATCAAATCTAGCATTGCAAAAGTTTACACATAATGCCCGATTATTGAGTTAGGTCAAAGACTTAATTAGTAAGAATAACATTTGTTAGAAAGTAATAAATACAAATCTCGAAATAAATTGGTTCGAGAGGAAACTATTAGATATAATAAAATAATCTATTATTAGTTTAACATAGGCCAACTTACCATATATGAAAACTTTTAACACAAAATATGTACTTTATACACAATTTTACCTTATATATTTCATTGGAAAACTCAACAGAAACATGAAAAAAGTTGAAAACGAAATGGTACTTGCTCAAATTTACACACTGAGTTCAAACATCAAAACAAAAAGTCACTATATGCACATTACTGAATAGTACCAACACCAAAAGTGCCAATTTCATCATCAAACTCTAGGGACAAATAACATCTTGATATCAATCACAATACACTTTATCACAAAACAACAAAGTTACATTGCATTGCCAATATCAAAAACAAAAAAGAAGTTCCTCATCATGATTTTAAATTATTATCCCAATCAAAACATGCAATATTGTTATACAAGTTACAACCACAAATGTAAATACTTGAGATAAAATGTTATGATTATATTAACTCTCTCTATAATCATAGTGACCGCAATTTAAAAGCTTGTCTTCAGCCTGACACCCATCTTTCAAATAGTAAGGACAATAATAACATGTTTCAACGATATCTCATTCTCTATTTTGGGTCAATCATATATTGTCATATGAATAAAAGAATTTTTTTTTTTTTCAAAACAGAAAGTAATATTCTGATTGATTCGTTACGAGGAATCAGACACAGTTCGGGAACATACGATCTCTTGTCGTCAAACAGTGATATGGGGATGTGATTTATGGACAAGAGCAATATTGTTAGGTTGTGTTTGAGGAGAGGTTTCTCTACGAGAAGAGCTTCTCCAGAATCCAGTGCCATAAAACTTATCCCACATTTCTTTCTCAAGAGCTATAGCATCTTTATCATCAGGCTCAACAGAATGAATAGATTTTATATCAGATTCATCATTTGCACACATTGGATGAATTCTAAGCCCATTGAACTCACAACAACCGCAAGAACAGTGGCGGCGATTCATCGGCGGAAACCTTCCCTCCTTCAACAGCCGCTTTCGCCGCCGTGTCTTCAGCATCCGCCGGCACAGCCCAGCCGGGACTTTATATATTGCAAGGATGATGAAATTCGCTAGGCCGCAAGGGAAGCAGCAACACACGGCCACACACTCCGCCGCCGTGCCACCAACCACCTCGCCGAAACTGTGCTTCGATGTTTGGGTTTGTAGAAGCGGTTGCAGACGGTGATGGCTCGATGACGCCGCCGGCCGGAGAATTATCTTGTTTGACATGGTTACGTAATTGTGGGGTGTGATTGAATGATGATGAAATCGGAAAAGAGTGAAACTTTACGAATAGATGGATGGTTTATGAAAAGGGTTTTCAATATCGATCGTTCTCGGAAATCAGAAACAAAAAAAAAACCAGGTGTGGGGAAATTCTTGGCTTTTCTTTTCAACGGAAAATTTTGATAGAAAATGGGAGGAAAAGAAAAAAAGGCCAAAAATAACCCACACCCGGTTTTTTATTTCTTATTTATCAGAACAAAGTTTTGTTGGGTTCTTCCATAGAAGGAAGAGAAAAGAAAAGAAAAAAAATGGAATTGAAAAATTGGAAGTTATGTTGTATGAGTTTTTTTGATAGGGTAATATAGAATTTAGAAGGAGGAGAGAGAAGGGGTTGTGGGAACTAAATTTAGGGTGGAAGAGAAGATTTTAGGGTGGAAGTAGGGATGGAGTCCTACAAATGTGGGACAACCAAATAGGGTTGAAGATAGAAGTAGGAAATTAATAGGGTTGTGTTAATGTGGAACAAATAATGAGTTTATAAGAGTTTTATTTTTGGGATGTGAGGGTTAGTTCTTAATTTTAACATGGTAGGTCATTTGGAATGTGAATAAATAGCTAACTTTTCTTCACAAATTTAGGAGTTGGAAACGTAGAGGATGCTTATCATGAAAATTTTCATTTGTTTTTTAAAACTAAAATCAATTCCTACATGTTTTATAGAAAATAATATATTGTATATATAATAAAGTAATATTTTATTAACTTATTTATTAATGACTAGTTTAAAAGTAACATAATTTTATCACTTTATACTTTGACATATATTTATTAAGGATTGGTCTTAAGTTATACTAATTTGTTTAATAACTGTGTATTTTTATATGTGTATATTTACTAAATATACAAGTTTAATGAGGCCGACACTCTCTATGGTATTTTTGTAGATTTGTTCTAAAAATGACTTTTTGAATGATAATCATTAAGAAATTAGAGAATTGTTTTACATAGATAGAAAATGAAAAATATTTTTGTTTAGTAATCTTTCACGTGTTCATATTATATAGTATTATATGTTCAAAGAAAATCATCTATTTTGATTATTGTTCAAATATTAGTGTTGATGTTGTGTCCCATATTCATTTTGGGTTGATCATTTCGGTCAATATATGAATCAAAGATTGTATCATCTCCATTTTCAGTTACACGATTTTTTAAATCATTGTTGTATTTTTGCGGATTAAAATATGAAAAAATTATGTCCAATTTTGGATAAAAATATTATCCTAAACTCTTTTTACGTTCATCTTTGCTAACTCTTTTATGCTTAAACGTAGAAAACTCGTTTTCACTTTTCAATTACGTACACAACTAGGATTAAAAATAAAAATACTATCCTAAAGTCATACTATTTTTTAATATAATTAAATTGAGTACCGGTCAAAGATACTATATGTTTTAATATTATGCTAAGTTAGCAAACATCCATAAAAAAAGGTATAATCATAATTTGAGTTTCTTAAACGTAACGCATAAAATAACTATATTTTTCTTTTCCACGTAATCCACGCGTCTCGGAGTCTTAAGATAATATTTTCAAATAAAAAACGATAAGTTCGAAGTCTAGTATATTTTGGCTATTTTTTTATAATTGATTCCAATTTTAATTTTTTTTTTAAATCACAATTACTAGGATGAGTTGTATTTTAAATCATAATTGATCCTGAGTTTATTTCAATTTTCAGTGACTATTCTATTAAATTTTCAAAACTATTTTCAAGCTGTCCTCGTGAACTTGAAAATAAACCTTTGGACTTTTTCAGCGAAGTGTTTTATAAATAATTAGAATGACAAGATAAAATGGATCAAATTTATTACTAATAATATATAAATATATACCACTATTTGATGTTTCCTTAATTAGTGCAAAATTATATAAAAAAAGGTCTTATAAACGGAAAGGAGTAATATCTAACTATACATGTTTTCTAGTAAGCTCAATTACAAAGTTAGAACCAAATAAGGAAAAACAACTCTTTATAAGAGCACCCAAAATCGTGCAATTCAATTTTTGTTCTTAAGAAATTTAAGCAGTGATTGATATATTGTTTCTTAAGAGCACCCAAAATAGCCCAATCCAAAATTTAATCCATAATATTATATTATTAATTTATAAATGTGATTGATATAATGTTACATTGTTAAGTAGTGATGTAATATTATTTGTTAATTGTATGTAATCTAATATTACGTTGATTGAACAATTCTTATTAAACCAATTTTACATCACAAGTTGAAATAATCAATTTAAAATGTGTTTAAAACTTTAAATTATGTTTTATAATTTTTTTTGTTGATTACCTAAATAACATATAAAATGTAGGAAACAAACACACAATTGCATAAATTATTCACAATTTTTTTAATGTTTTTGAATTTGTAGGTATCTGCAGATCAGCTGGATAGCAGACCCAACGAGTATCAGCACGAATCAGAGGCGGATATGAGTCCAAAGATGAATCAACGAGGTCTGAATAATACACTACCCAAACTCAATCAGACCTATTGTCATCCTAGACTCGACAAATGCACCGCATTTATCCACATTTATATTTTATAATAACATATATCAAATATATAGTTAAAATATTTTTATAAATAAATAAATCCTAAAATGTAATTACTTTTTTAATTCTTCATAAATAATTGTACACAGCCGGTCCACAATCTCCAATTGTTCTCTCATGGTCTAACATGCCCTCTTCACATTATGGAGAGTTCCACATTCATTTTCCTATTTTATCATTTCCCTCACAAACACCATGCCTTCTTAGCACTTTCATTTATCATTTTATTCGAATAACAATATAATAGTATACTCGTACATTTACATGAATTGATTTGTATTTTTTCTATGAAAAGATAAATAAAATGTTAACTTCTGATAGAATAAAATGAGTGATGAAAGGAAGAAAAAAATGTTAGAAAAATCTTAAATAAATGTTAACCATGAAAAGGTTAAAGAATGTTTGACTATGTCTTTCAAAAGAATAAATACTATATCAAATTAATATCAATATTAAAAACAATGGAATTTATATATTAGGAAGTTACCAAAAGATTGTAGCTAGTAACACATGTCCCATTATAAAATTTGACTCATAAATAACACATGTCAAATTTTTAGAATGTTTTTAAAATGTAATTTTTGTTATTTTACAAATAAACAATAAACAATTTATATATAGATGCACCATAGTTAGTATTTCACAATTGCCCCCAAATAGATACTTCTTTTTCTCAATAGTCAAGAGCATCCCTATTTCACTATGAATTCTTCATTTGATACCATGGAGATGCTCTTATAATGAGTACTACAATTTTGCTATAGCGAAGAAGACACATCATCATTACAATTAGTCCCACAACATAAAAAAAGAAGAAGAGAATGAATACTTATAATATCTATTTACAAAATCAACAAAGTTGAAGGTGTCCTTATGAATTTTTCAAGTCAAAAGGTTTTTTTTCCTAGGGCACATGTTAAAAGATCTTATTATTAAATACAAAGAATAAGATACATCTAAGTCAAACTAGAAATAACAAATAAATTTATAAGAAAAGATAAAAAGTTTTAACATTTGATTTGTAAATGAATTATTTTCATATTTTTTAATAAAATTATGAAAACTCTTGGAAATGTGCCGAAAGATAAATGAATTTTAGTTATTCACATAAGAAAAGAAAGTTATGTATAATAAATGAATTGTGAATGTTATCACTAAGGGTCCATAGCTCAGTGGTAGAGCATTTGACTGCAGATCAAGAGGTCACCGGTTCGAACCCGGTTGGGCCCTTTTTATTATTTTATTAAAATGTCCATTTTCCCCCAAAGTTACATCAAAAGCTTTCTACTATAGTTATTTTAATCCCAAAATAATGTAATCAAAAGGCACAATACAACTTCTACTAAATATAAACTAAAGTTGAAAGAAAAAGCTTACCTATATTGCATTTCATTTCTTTGTGATTTGTGAGAGAAATTTTGTACACAGGTTGTAACAATGAAGAGTTGTGTGGGACATACTAAGATTTTTTGTTTATTATGTCTTCATTAATAGATATAGTCATAGACTAAGAACTAATTATATTTGTTAAGAATATATATTAGCCTAAAGTCTTTAAACTAATCCTAAGCACCATACATATTTTACAAAAGAAAAGAAATCACACCCATGTTGCATAATTGAACAAAACTGAGCCTGCTTTAATGTTACATTGATTGAACATAGATAGAAGTAGATTTAGTTCATATTATTGCATAACCACCTTGAATTCCTGAAACTAGGATAACCATCTCTAATAATAAAACATCGGCAACCAAACCTTTATCCCAATAGAGGACTCAACTATGTAGATCGAACAATATGATAATGTTCTATAATAACTTGTGTTTATTGATAGCGTGAATGTTTTTTATACTATCAGTACATCGTTTATAATTCATATGTTAATCATCATCGACTCTAACCCTCTAAACTGCACCCCATCAATGCTTGGCACTTCACTTGGTGGTCCCTCCTTATATATAATATGAGCCTTCACTTAATTTAACACCAGTCTCCATTCAACATTAGTCCATTAGATACGTCTCGATACAAGTCTTGCTTCGATTTCTAAGCTCATGCTTGAAGTTTCATCCGCCGCAAAGAAAGATATGCCAATAGACGGTAACCGAAAACCATGGCTACTAGAGCAACTACTTCTGTTAAACCACTGTCTATTCTGATTCCATTTATGCTAGGTGTAATGTGATCATATTGTACCTTGAGCAAGAGCTTGTAAGTGTGATAGTTGAATGATAGGTATCTAATCCAAGATATAAATATAGGGACTCTCTGAAAAATTAAGGAGAATTTGTTAGTTACTTATACCATTATTACAAAACTACAAATACCAAGTGTGATTTTATGTTCGACAACAAGCCTTTATCCAATTAGTTGGAGTCGGCTATATGAATCAAACGATGCCATAATGGTTCAATTTCATTATCTCTCGTAATCTATTAAATATAGTATTTCAACATCACTTTCCATTAAATGGTTGCTTCTATTAATTGGAAGAAAATATGCTTAATGAAGTCCACCTTCACAAAAAAGCCTCCAGCCAGCATGAAAGTCATTACAGTTACTGAAGCCAAAGTTGTTGCCCTTTTCAAGTCCATTAGTGTGGCACCAATAGCAAGTCCAAGTCCCTGCTTCACAACCAGCCATGGTTAGAACTATAGGCTATATCGGTCATTCTTTTCGTAAAAGTTACTTTCTAATATACAACAAGTAAATCACCAGTTTAGTCTCTAAAAAATATATCAGACAATTTTAGCCCCTTACACTCTTAATGTGGTACTTTTCATCCCTAGATGTTCGAACCAACGGTCAAACTAGTCCTTTGTATATTAGTACTAACCTTATAATCATTTTTACCATCTAGTGACGTTCTGCGCATTTACGGATGCAAAACATCATTTTAGAGTGACAGAGACTAAATTGCTCGGTGTCGTATCTTCGAGGGACCAAATCGGTGGTTTACATAAAATACAATGCATACCTGAGCAGCCACAATGCAGAGAAAAACTGTAAGAATGGTAAGGAAAAAGGGTCCTGTACTCAATCTCAAACCGGCCATGAAGTAAACCACAAGGAGGAAAAGTACTGGTAGTACTAAGTCTAATGGAAGGTCACTTGTAATTCTAGCCACAAAGTATGCACTTAATCTGTACATATCTGTTGCTCTTTCCTTAGTCAACATGGCTCTCTCTTGAGGAAATGTGAATATTGCAGTGAAAACAGGAAAGAATCCCCAAAATACTGCTATAAAGAAAAGAAGTCCTGCCTGCAATTAAGAAAGGTGAAGAATGTGATATGGTTATGCTTTAAAATGAAAAACAATCGAGTTATACGTGAAAGTCGGGAGATTGTAATCATTTGTAGCATACTATGATGCACTGATACTTCAAAACGATTGTTATATCGGGATATACATTGTATTGAATACTTCCAATGCTTTTTAGATACTTTTCGTCTATATGCGAGTCAATTATTTCGATTTTTTTTGGTATCACATATTCATATCATATCGTATTCATATCTAGTATTTGCATATGTGCTTCGTAGATAGAATATAATGATGGTCTTGTTAGACAATAAGGACTTAGGAGAGCTCGGAAGTAGAAGAGATATTAATCAATGACCTTAACTGAAAACAAATAGTAGTAGCTTACACACCACATCTTAATATGAAATCTTAAAACAATAAATGTATGGATCTTTTCAATTATGTAATAGTGTATCCATCATGAAATTTCAGTGAATTCAGGTCATGATGCACTTTAGACAAAATCAAAGACGAATACTCCTACTTTCTCGGTTTAACGACAAACTCGCTTTACATGAACTTTTGCCAGATGCAAAGCTTCATTAATATTTGACTTCCAACCTATATGAAGTTAACTTGCTTGGACTTTTTCTATGCCTAGTTTGATAGTACATTCATAGTCCATTATAAGTATAAAAACTATGGACTATTATCTGACCGAAATAATTTACCTGGTCTTGCAGGCCTTTAAGGTTGTTAGCATGTGATTGCCACCAAAGTAATCCTAAGATGATTGCAGTAGATAGAACTTGTGTGATTCTCAACCAGCTAAAATAGTCATGCTTCCTTTCCTTGATTCCTCTCCAAAATAATATCGAATATTGTTCACACCAACTTGCACCCCATTCCCTTTTCGGACAAGTAACCTTAGCCTTAATTTCTTCATCAAGAGGGGTAGGAATCATTAGCCTTTTCTTCTCTATTTCTGCAACTCTAGTCTCATATGACTCCACCAGATACTGATAAAATTTGTGTATAATCAGTTGCGAAATTTCCAAACACCCCTTTTTACACTTACTTTAACCATTAATCATTCGATCGATGGTCATAAAGTAGGTGTAAAAATGGTATGTAAAAATAGCGCGAAAATGCGAGAATATTATTTTTCATCCCGAAATTAATAATGAATAGTTACCTCTTGTACAACTGCAGGTGATGGTTTTCCATTCCTTGTTTCAGGTTCTGCATTTCCTATCAGAAGTTTATCCTCTAACTCTGATGGAACAGAAACATCATTTAAGTTTCCATTTGCAAGGTCTAGTAAAAACTCTGCTGGATTCATTGCAATAAGAGGTGAACACCCTATGAGTTGGAAATAGTCCATTGCTTCAGATGCTTTTCCAAAGTAAAGTAAGTTCCCTTTTCCAAGAAGGATCAACTTATCAAATTTATGGAAGAGTCTACTTGATGGTTGATGAATTGTTGTCACAACAGTTTTTCCAGCCTGCCATATATCATTAAAAGGTTATTTTTTTCGTACTACCAATGGTATTTCCTTACTATTTGGGTAAGAAACTAATCTCTTTCGGGGTGCATGGCTGCCCCTCTCAACAAGTGTCGGTCCCAGCCCAAGAATCGAACCTTTTACCTTTTGGTCATCCTCGGGAATGGGGATCTGGTGGGGTCTTATACCGCTTGACCAACGACTTATTGGTATCATTAAAAGGTTATTGATAAGGTTGAGTAGTAGTAAGGTTTTAGCAGATTAATGTTGTTTGTCTTGTGACCCGGAGTTATCTGTTCAAATCCTAGAAACAATCTATTCGCTTTTGAGGATAAAGTTATGTGTATCTTCTCTCCTCAAGCCCTATTTGATGGGAGCCTCGTGCAATGGACTGTAATTTTTTAATAAGAGAATAAATTTCATGTAGATAATTGAATGAATTACTTTAACACAATAATTTCTCCAGACACAAAGCACTTGGAAGTAGTAATGTGACAATTATTGAGATCATGAAGGATATCATTGTCAAGATGGTCAATTTGACTCTATATTTCATCTTTATGATCCTAGATGATGAGTGAAATTGCATGTTTCATTCTTTTCCTCTTTTTAACATTGAGTTATTTCAATATGATCTAAAACTTTTGCATATAGGCATGAAGTTATATGAATGGTAGTTTTCAATCTTACCAATCTCAAAGGGAAGAATGAGAACAAGTACCTCAGCTATGTCATGTAGCATCTGAACTATCTTCAATGCAGTTGTAGAATCCAAACCAGAAGTTGGTTCATCAAGGAACAATAGAGAAGGGTTTATTATGATCTCATTGCCAACACAAACTCTCTTCCTTTCTCCACCCGATACTCCTCTAATAAAGGAACCTCCTATCATAGTATCTTGGCACCTGTTTTCATATACATAAAGTCGCAGAACCAAAAATCGGGTCATGAACATAATTTAACATTTATACTCATTGGCCTTACACAATTAACTAACATGTAATATTTGACATCACTTAATAATCTGATAGCAAAGCTATGTTCTTTCTATGATTATGTCTCTTATGCAGATAGTAAACTATAAATGTGATGCATAGAGATTTTACCTCTCTAAGCCAAGTTCATAGATGACATCTAAAGCTCTTTTTTCCTTTTGCTCTCTAGTTAATGTTTTCGGCAATTTAAGGCGCGCTGCGTATGTCAGAGTCTCTTTCACAGTTAGATGAGGAGACAGAACATCATCTTGTGTCACAAATCCAATCCTGTCAAATGTAGAATATGTGTTAGTACAATATAGGTGAAATTGAGGTAACTTATCACATTGTCTAAGAGAATTATAATGACCATTTGAAGTAAGAAAATCGCGATTGTGACGGCAAGATCGAGTTTCTGCTTGAATCATGCCCCGCCAGCATCTGTAGAGTCGTACCATAAATCTAATCTTTTCTTAAGGGACACAATTTAGGTGCTTTTTAAGGATTTCTCCAGTAAAAAATGCATCATAACATTTGTTACACATATTATGTTTCTATCAGAAAAAAACACCACAAACACAGAGAATCACAATCACACCAATGGAATCAAGCCTCTTTGTAGAAATTCTCTATGTTTGCTACTTATATTCCTGGACTTCTTAAGAATTCAATCTGTTACTTTCCACCAGTGATACAAATTGCGGACCACATCACGTAATGCGGCCGCAATATTGTAGTGACCGCCACAACCGCATCACACCACAATCGTTGTATGACACTGAATCACAATGATGTGGCCGCATCGGCTCACAACGCAACCGCGTCGGGCCGCATTAGACCATATCGATTTCAAAAGTATTTTTTTACTCACAAAATAATTCACACCACAACAGCCACAATCCGCACCCGCAATGAACACAAGTAAACTTGGAAGTTAGATTCATACCTGCTCTTTAAACACTTAGAGTATGGTTGTTCATTGTAACTGATAGTGCCACAACTTGTTGGATGACTTAGTCTTCCTCCAATTAGATTCAAAAGTGATGTTTTTCCACTTCCTGAGGGACCCATCAATGCCAAAACTTCACCTGGATTTACAGCACCACTGATTCCCTTCAAGATATCTTTCTCTTCAGTTTTGGTCATGCCCTTAATCACTACCTTGTAGGCCACATCACTGAACTGCATATAATACCAATTTTACTCATTTAGTATGATCCATCACAAATACATAGTAAAATAAAGCACAAAAGTAATAAGCAAACATGTCTAACTATGCATACTCCATACCCTTATTTTTCACCAAAACCATGTTATATAGCTAAAACCCTGTAGTAGCCATCTATAAATAAAAAAATAAATTTCAAGAAATTTTAGTACTAAGTTAGGCATATGCTGAATCTACTATACTATTTAATTGATTCATTTGTATATACTGATTTAAGTTGCAGACCGTAATTTGCCGTTGTGATGATTGCTGCAACCGTATCACACCATAATTATGATGAGATACCGAATCGCAATGATGAGGTCGCATCCGGTTGCAATACAATTGCATCGGACCGTATTTGGGCCGCGTCAACACATCAAAACAAAAAAATAATTCACATTGTAACTACCCAATCTATATCACAATAGCAAATGCAATTTAAAATAGTGTTCTAAAAACCGTTTCGTGTCGGCCGGTTCAACCAGTAAACCTATGAACCAGTCTTAATACCAGTACGGTACAGTAATTATACCGGTCATGCAACCATACTTATCATAACCGGTCAAAACCAGTCATACTGGTCAGTTTTCAATTGAACCATACCGGTAATTCCGACCGGTTTTTATTTAAAATTAATTTTTAAAAAAATAAAAAATTATTGATTTTTATTGATTTTTCAACATTAAAGTTAACATATTAATATCTATTTTCGCCGTTGTTTAATTAGCGAACCATTAGTTAAAGGTTAAGTGAAAAGAAGGGGTAGTCTTGTACATTGATATCACATGAAAAATGAAACTATGTACAAGACTGAACCTGACCATATGCTATATTTTGCTAGCCAAGTTTCTATTGGTGGCATTCAGTTTCATCAATAAATGTAGCTTCAAATGTTCCCTGCTCAAACACAATATATAGCACCATATCAAACTCATGCTCAATTGAAGTTTTGAACATAGAATTCTCAGAGGTAGTAGTAGGTGCATGCAGGGATTGAAGAGTAACAAACTTTGTGACATGTATAAATGTGTTACCTTTAGATATATTGGTAGAGTTGGTTCTCCTTGAAACTTTGGTTTATGAATTCCAGCTTCAATATCTTCAGCTGAAATATATATTATATGCAACCCTTTTTATAAAATTCATAAGGAAGGGGAAATATATGGTCCTTCACATAGAAGCCTATACAAAGCAATAAGTAGTTTTACTTATTGTAATTATTTAGTACAAATAATAATGCATGTTGGTTAGTGTCGTGACCTAATTTTCGGTTCGAAAATGGATCTACAACTATTAGTATGTGTTCCTCAAAGTAGATGTTTTCACTTTAAAGACAAACTTAATTTCAAGAAATACATTGTAATGTTTAATTAGCTTGATAAGTATATGACTTTTGAAACGGAAGTTTTTCTTGGACAACCATGACAATATACATTGTATGGTGACTTAGTGTTTGTTTAGATGGGATGGTAAGAGGAGACAAGTATATGATTATTTGGAGACATCAATAGTTAATCTGTGGCGTGATCAACTCTGTTAATGTTAAGAGACGACCAAAGACAAAATGACTAACTTAATTATACGTTCTAAAAGTTAGAGACCAAATTGGTGATTTAAATTTACTATAGATTAAATTGGTAACATCGAAAAATACGAGAGACTAAAATAAGTATTTAGTCTAATATATTTCAAACATCCCTATCAATCTTCGCCATAGTTGGATTAGACAAATATACATTTTTTAGAAAATTTACCCAAGAATATGTTATCCTAGAAAATATGAAGATTAGAGAAGCAAATACAACACTAAGATAAGAGACATGCCATTATTTTTTATATAGTAAAGTTTTTAAGGAGGGATTAGAGATTTAAATTCATGTGCTTTTATTTTATACTGACATTATTAAATATCACGTTTATAAATATTATTTCTCTATATTATATATTTATTTATTTCTATTTCTTACTTATTTTTTATTTTTTAATATGTATTTCAAAAGTACATTTAAAAAAGCAAACAGACATGTATCCTACTTTGATGTCCAAAAAAAATACAAAATTTAATGGTGAGAATTAAATCTCTCTATTATAAAACATGCAAATAATATACTAACAATATGCATTAAGTTTGTAAAAGAATTTCTCAACTTTGGAAAAAAAGAGGTGAAATACTAAACATGTGCCCTTGATAATAAGTTGTAAACATTGGTAGGTAGTATAACATTGTGAGACTATGATATCATATATTTGCAAGCAGCCTACATTGACATCATATTAGAATAAATAAATTTAACTTAATTATCATATATTTGTAGGTAGTCTAATATTTTTAGACTTTAGTATATTAGAATAAATAAATCTATTTTTGTCCCCAATGTTAGATAATAAGATGTTCAATTTATTCCACATATAAGAATAATATTACAACATTCTAATAAACTTATCTGATTTTTTTTTCCTAATATTATATAAAACAAATATTCAATGTAAGAATAAATGTTTTATTATCTTAGAAATGCAAAAAAAAAAAAAATAGATAAGACAAAATGATGTATGCATCAATAATGTAAGAGTTTTTTATATTTTCACTAGCTATATTATCTGCTATTCATTTTCAATTATCATTGACTTCTAAATAAAAGTAATCCAAATAAATGGTAGATGATGCACTAACTATATATAAATTTTTATATTATCAATGTATAGATATTACACTCATTATTTAATTAGGAGAATTTTTAGGAAGATGTATTAACTTTTTAAGCTATAGGTAAGTTGGAGGAATTTGAAAAGAGATATTGAGAGGATATATACATTTACTCTATGAATAATTTATTTATATGATCAACTAATGTTGCATTTCAATACTTTAACAAGAGAGAGACCCATCAACTGCACGTTAAGACGGTTAGGTGGAGGTGTGGGAAGCATGCATGAAGTGATAATGTCCATGCAAATGCAAAAACATTATGATAAGAAGCATAGAAATTGTGTAGTTGTTAGTTTGAATCAAGTAATTAAAATTTATGTTTTATAAGTTTAAGTTTATGTTTGCGAGTTGGATTCTGGATGAGAATGAAGAAAAATAGAATATTTTGGAATTATAAAATATACTTATGAGATGACTTTGAAATCTTCAATTCTCCTTCTCCCTCCTCCAAACTCAACTCATAAACAAACTCTACGTAATTCTAGGGGAAGCAACATACAATAACATATGTTGATTTATGGTTTTTTTATATAGTCAATAATAATCTCTTTCAAGATGTATGATAATTAGATTTTTGATATAGTTCATACTTAAAATCTAGTGGAACATACACAATTAGAAAGGTCAATCTTTTTTCAATTATATTTTCATTCAATAATTATTTATACATAATTATTAATTAATTTTATTAGTATGAAATAAATACAAATAAGAGTATTTTACTAAAAAATAATACTTTTTAATAATTTCTTAATTTATATACATTAATCTTAAACAATAGAAATGTGAAATAAAGAGTGTATTATTTGTTCCGGACGTGATTTAAATCTTCAACATTCTTCACTTCAACATTTCACCATAATCATCCTATCACCTTATGATTCTTACAAATATGAGACTCGAATGTACAATCTTATTCACTTCATTCTTTAAACTTTTTATCTTAACCATTAAACTATCTTATTAATTTACTAGATTATTATCTTATATGGATGGGGACTACCATTTACATATATACAAGTGGTTGATAAGGAAAGGGACAGTAGGACTTTTAATAAAGTGGTACCACTGTTTTGGTTTCTTTAGTTGCTGGGAACCACTGTGAGTCACTTGTTTTTTTTGGACCGCCAATCACGGGTTTTGTAGTTACACTTGTTTGGTTGAGGCAAATCAGTGAGATTGAAACTTTCATTTGCTTTTTTTATCCCTAAAAAGATTAATGTAATAATGGTATCCAAGTTATTAGAAGTTACATCATAGATCTATTGGCAAAAATGATGAGGTAGTCAAATTAGAGTTGATGACTCAAAATCTGAAAGTGATTAGTTTTTTACCCGAAAGTATAAAATACTAATATTTGCATATTAATAAAAACATAAGTTATGTACAAAAATATGGGCTATTAAAATAGACTAACAAAAATATAAATAAACTAACTTTTTACGTTATTGAAACTTTCAATTGATTATTCACATTCATTATTAATCACCCACGATTTTATAAGGTAAAACTTCAAAATAGCACTATCCTAAATTAATGTTGTGTTATCTATGAGAGAAAAGAAAAGAAAGTCATTTTAATCATTTGGGGTGGTAGGGGCCATATACATTAAATGGCCAAATATATGAGTCACGGACACGTACCAAGAGGGACAGTACTTTACTATATATTTATATTATTTGTGCAAATTAGGCTAAGATTTTATGAAAATAATGATAATTATTATAAAGGTATAGTTACTTATTTCTTCATTTGTTTTGTCCTCCGAGAAAGGTTACTCTTTTAGATGCATAAAGTGTTGTCCTTTGTAGTAAAAAAACAGTTAATCAATAAATTAAATTATAGGTATTCAAGTAATACCAAAATGTATACTTTGTGGTTACCGTTTTGGCACATGATTAGTTCTTGTAATAATAAGAGTGAAATCTCAAAATAACTTACTACATTAAACTCGTGAAACATCTTAAAAAGGTGAAAGCCTTTCACCACTTAGGCTAATATGTAACATTGTAAAAATATCCACATTTATATCAATCTTATATATATATATATTGAGATAAAAGTTCGGTTATTATTATTTTATCTTACAAAGAAATACTATTAATTAATATAATCTTATAGTGTATTTAAGTGTAATAGTAATAGTAGTAGTAATAAAATGAAAAAATCATATATTTTTAGAAACACCCACAATGGACGTTGCTGATTACTAAGTACTAAATTATATAATAACTATAATAAGAAATAATATTTTAATTTGAAGTGGAAATTTATTTTTAACCCTCATGAAGCTCTTCCCATAATGTAGTTTACTCTCATTATGACCATTCACTTTTGTGTGAAGTGATAAATTATTAATCAGTTCCAGTGAGATTTTACACATAAGAGTATGAAGAATAAAGATCTTTCATATTATCATTTCTCTATCTCTTAATACTAAGTCAATAATATTATCTCAATTAATAAAATTATGTTGATAATTTTTTTATCATCTATTAAAAATAGTAATTTCATTAATTAGCATGATTTTATTCGCTTGTAATAGAGAGATAGAGAAATAGTCACATATAAAAACTTCACTTGAGTGTGAACACCTCCAACCAAATCCTCAATGGATCATCGGTTTCATGACTATGATAAAGTTATTTGTATAAAATTATAGAGGAACTTACGAATATCATCATCACTGAAGGGCCTAGAGTCAGAGATCTCATCAGGAGGAAGAGTGAAGCCGGTAAAAGAGAATGAGAAATCCATGCTGCTCGAAGCTCTACTAAGAGCAACACCACTACTAGTCTTTCTTATGTGTGTCTTTCTACTACCACCACCACCACCACCACCGCGACTCGGGGACGCTCCCATCATCCTCCAACTTGACTTCCTTGTCAAGCTACTTCCACCACCACCATCACCATCCGCCACTCCTATCGAATCACCCGATGATTGTGACTTAAGAGCTGATACCACCAAATCCACTAGTTGATCCGATTTAGTTCTTGCTATTCCAGATGAATTCGCATTCTCCATGTTCACCACCACTGTATTAATTAGAGAAAAAAACATTTAAATAAATACATTACATGCACCCTTATATTGATAGAAATTTAAACATCGTTATATGCGTTGAGCATCATCTTATATATATATATATATGAGATATATTAAACAAACAATAACTCAGAAACACTTCTAGATATAAAATAGTTTGTTATGGTTAATTTCATGCGAACTGCACGATATTCTCGGTGGGATATGATGAGACTGAATATACGCAGTCTTACTTCTACAATGAGAGAAATTGTTTTTCAGGATTTAAACTCGTAACGCTATGATCACTAAGTAACAAACTTATCGTTGAGTTAAACTCACCCTCTTTATAAAACCGAACTAAAAGATCATTAGATTTATCTTACCGTTTTTCTAAAGGGAGAAGAACGGAGAACTGGTTGAGAAGAAATGGAAGGGATGATGTGAAAATGCAAAGGAACTCAACAATTTGCTTTCAAATTTGTAGGTTGTAGCTAACCAAACATGTGGATCATTCACACCCTTGGCCTCTTTATAAAGGCCACTTATACATGCTCCAAGTTACTAAACTACCCTTCTGCTTCCTTGCAAATATCAGCCGTCCAATTTGTTTTAAGAGTGAATACTTACTTTTGTATCATTTTGATCCTCGAAAAGTAAAAATTCAAACTAGCTAGTACTAAAAGGCCGTGAATGAATCATATGTGGGTTATAAAATATGTTAAAAAAACTAATTTGACTCATATTTTATATTTTTTAATATCATTTTCAGTTTTTAAAATTTTCAAGGATAAAATTGATATATGTAAAAAATTTAAAAAATGACTTTTATTTTAAATAACAATATGTAATCACAATTATAATTTCGAAAAACTCCATACTAAACAATCATAATTACAATCACATCAAACACATTTTTTCATAATTGTTCAATATTGTTATACATATAAGATAACCATAATCTCGACCGCAATTACAATTTGAATCAATGGTGGTTCATATTATTGGATCTTTGTGATAAGTACTTTAGTGGGACATGGAGATACATTATACAGTGTCTATTACGTACGTCATCATATCATAAAAGACATTGAACATTAATGCAAACCGACCGGGTCATCTTCACCGTACACTTGTCAGACATGTACAACTTTTTCTCATTTCCCACCCAATATTTTTGGAACTTTGATTCTGACAGTCAACATATTAAAGATGCACCACAGAATACAGATCACACTATATTGAAGTATGACACATTTGCTAAATTATAACAAGAGATTTTGTTACTATTATTAACTTATTTCTTGAAATAAGGAATTAATCATTTTTTAAGTGTATGATTATTCTTCTTAATAATTATTGTTCATAAATTGAACATTTGACATTCTAATCGTCATATGAATCTAGCGGGATTTTACACTATTAGATTAATAATTTATTAGTAGAGAAATTTGACTATGATATAGCATATAAAATATATTAAATATAATATTAACATAACAAAATAAATTTTAAATTAAAAATAAGGACTTTTAACTTTTTATAATGTTTTTTTACTCACGTTATTCTCTCTACATATACAATATTATTTAAATCAAATATGAGCACCACGAGTAATAGAGTTCTATTTATTAAGTATTTAATATAATTACTTTTTTTTTTGTAATAATCAATCTTAGCACTTGGTGGTATAGTCAACTTTAGATATCCATTTTATCTAATCATTACATTATTTCATCTAATCCCAATAGAAATTGAAAAACTTATTACAACTATTTTAATTTTTAAAGTAGGGTGGTTTTCTATATATACAATGAGTGTTTTTATATTCTATGAGAATGTGACTTACTTATATTAGGTAAAAGAATGAGAGAGAAAAAGAACACACAAAAAGCATTCTAGTGAATTTGAAAATGTGAAGAGGAGGTAAATTTGCATTCACAACTTTACATGAGAATTATAGTAAATTTTAATATGAATGTAAAGTTTCGGAAGTGAAATAACTTACATGTCCTTTTATTCTTCCTTCTAGTTCTTATAGTCATATGCAATTTTTGAAAAATCAATCATCTTCCTAAAAATATTTTATATCAATTAAGCATGACAATGAAGTTTATATATCCATCTCACACACGAAAATAGAAACTAGCCTTTCACATCAAATGGCCAGCTTTTGGTATTAATGAAAATTTAACCTTATATGGGTGTGGCTTTCATGGTTGATGTGCTTGGCTAATGTAGACAAAGGCCATGCATGTAGCTTGAATGAACTAGTCTTGGGCTAGAGGGCCTCCATATGTACCCGGGTTGGTATCCTCTCCCATACTGGAGAATCCTATACTGAACCAAGATAAGAACATGTGGCATCAAAAATATCTAATGATCCTAATTTTGAATTATTGTTTAATAAAGTAAATATAAAAATTATTTTTTTTTAATTTTATATTTTAGTATTAGACTCTCGAGTAGTTGAGTGAAACTGAATTCTATGTACGCAGGGTAGAGGTCATGCTTGCATCCTATATTACTTGCTCAAGAGGGAAGCTAGGGTTTTGGAATTTTGCATACGAAAAAATGTACCTTTTTTCTTCTCATTTAGATTAGTATACATATCATGTTTGTTCCTTAGCTATTTTGTTAAGAGTATTGTTTGTTTCACTATTACTCAAAATGGGTACTAGCAACTATATTTATGAATGAAATGATTAATGCAAGAATAAGGTCATGCCTAATGTCGTGTTTCCCATGCTTTAATTTTTCCATCATGCATGCAACTATGCAAGTCCATTTCATTTGTGATTGTTATGAGTTCTCGAAATCTCATTGAAACTAACTTGTAAGATGTGTATTTGCTATCAATTGTGTACCTCAAGAATAGTTAATTCCCAAAGTTCATTATTTTTAGTGTCAAATCACCACCACACATTTATTGAGATTATTATTAGACATGAGTCCGAAGCCATGTATAATATATTTAAGCAATACTCTCTCATTTAAGCACTTGTCATGTTTTTATTTGAGGAAAATAAAAGCATGCTCTAGGTTGAGTTAGTGCATGTCATTTTTTAGGTTTCCAAAACCATTGATTCATTATTAAAAATGAACATCTAAGATTAAAAGATGAAATTGTGAAATGATAAAAGTGATGTTTACCCTTCATCGCAATTAGGGTTGCCATATTTGTGCCTGCATAATATTTGTCTAAATTATGGTAGATATGAGCATGTCCATTTTAAATAGGGCATGAAGTATATATCATGTTTTGTATGCCCTAGACATGTGCATTTGCATATTTGATGTTTAATAAGTGGAACATAATTTCTCATATTTAACAAAATACAAATACAAATACATTTGTATATTTGATGTTTAATATTTCATCTAATAATGCATGCGAACCGCCCGTTTGAAATGTCCACGGACAAATAGAGCATGTTAGGCGCGTATTTTAGGACAGATGAGCACATTTCTCGCCAAATAAGCACGGATGGGGGAGCCCCATGAGCTTTGCCCAAATTGCCCATGATATTTCCAACTACACCATTACCATTCATTCTCCATAACAATTCATATTCATGATCACATTCGTCTAATTTATATATTAATGTTAAAAAGTTGTAAAATTATTATTATTAATCGGATATGGTGAAACATAGTTATGCCATTTGGTAATCGAATTGAGTAACTTATATTATTCTTTGTATTATTGAGTTTGTTTTTGGAGTTAAAGTTACACTCATGCATAGGAAAGAAAACTTCACTACATTATTAGTTTTTGCCAATTTATTATCATTATGTATGATTTAGTGAAGAGAATATACGGTTTCCGTGATGTAGTAGTACAAGATAGGTCCTTCTATCTCATACAGAAATAGTTAGGAGGAAATTGTAGAAAGCAATATGAGATGTCACAATAGTGAATAGCTGTGAATTAATAGAAGGTAGGTGATGACAAAAAAAAGAGTGGCCCCAATTAAAAGACTTGTTTGGTGGTTCCTGTTCAAGATAAATACTAAGGACATGTTTGCCTTTGTCCTTTTTTGGTGGATGGTTAGTTAATTGCTTTTTTCCCAACACAAATCGCCACGTATAATATTAATACCAAGGATCAAATGTCAAAAACTTGGTTGGAGACGATCCAAACAATTTATATTTACGTATAGTCAATCATAGTTTGATTCATCGGTGTATGAACATTGTATGATAATTATCGTACTTTATAATTGACATAATATGACTTAATAGTGTTTGAGGGTGTAATCTAAAACTAGAATTGACTATATGTAAATATAAAGTGTTAGAATTGTCTCTAACCAAGTTTTTCTCTGGATTACACTCTTAATTCCACTTTATCAATTATGGACTATAATAGTGTTGGAAAAAAGTGCCATTATTGAGTTTCTTTAGGAAGAAAGTGTAAGAGTCTATTTATGTCTTTAGTTTAATTATGAATCAATCACCATTTAATTACAAATTCATTTAGTTGAATAAATCAAACTATGACCCATAAGTATTATCAATTATATTTTTGAATCCTTTTTTTAAAACATTAGTTTTTACTATCATAAAAGATAACTAGTTTTTGTTTACTATCTTTGTTTTCAAGATATCTATCAACCAGATGTTGATGTAATTATTAGAATTCTAAAGTGCCTATAAGGAGAAGAATGAAGTGAATAACACTTCTTGGAAAGAAAAGACAAGAATGAAAACTAAGATGAATATGTGTAACTTTATTGAATATAGAGAAAATGAATTAAGTGATGATTACAAAATAACTACTCCTATTTAAACTACTCAAACTCTAACTAATATTCTAACTAACTTTTATAATTATTCAACATGTGGTAAAATGGGAGAAAGACTAAAGCAACAAGTGAAATGTGGGTTGCTTGTGGTCCAAGTGACTTCTGGTGTGAGGTGGCCCATATGTATTTTATGGTGCAGCCTTGATGTGTGGACATTGTGGGTTTTGTCTTGGCCATGAGGCCTAGCTGATATAGACAAAGTTGGTTGATCTGGTGCATGGTTGTCTTGATCTGGTGCATGTTTGTCTCGGTCTGGTGCATGGTCATTACGGTTAGGATTTGTGTCTGGTGCAAGTTTGTCTAGTGCATATTTGATGTCTCGGTCAAGGTTGTCTCGGTTAGGATTTGCATCTGGTGTGTGGTTGACTCGGTCAGGATTTGCATCTGGTGCGTGGTTGATGTCTCGGTCAAGAACTGTGTCTGATGCGTGTCTGGTGCTCCAAGTGTCTCGGTCAGGAACTGTGTCTGATGTGTGTTTAGTGCGCCAAGTGTCTCGGTCAAGGTCAGTATTTGATGCGTGTTTGGTGCGCTGAGTGTCTCGGTCAGATTGTGAACTTGATGCATGATCTTCGGTCATGGCACAAGCAACTTGGCCTGCTGGCTCGGTCATATGGCCAAGTTGGTTGGTGCTTGGTGCGATATTTCCTGAACATGCTAAGTCATCATGTTGAGTGGTTTTCGCTAATACCCCCACAAGTTGGGGCACAAATGTTGAGTAGACCCAGCTTGACATGAATGGTGTAGTATTCCTTGGGTCCTAATGGCTTTCTTTGTTAGTGCATCTACAAGCTGCAAGTTAGATTGTATAGGCAGGAGTTTTTCCAAGCCCCTGCTACACTTTTCCCTGATTGTGTGACAATCCAATTCGATATGTTTTGTTCTTTCATGGAAAACAGGGTTAGTGGCAATATGAATAGCAGAGAGATTATCACAATAAAGTAAGGTATGAGTAAAATGTAAATGATGTAAATCATATAACATAAAGGTGAGCCAAGTTATTTCACAAAAGGCGAGAGCCATAGCTATGTATTCTGCTTCACAAGAACTTCTTGAGACAGTTCTTTGTTTCTTTGATTTCCAAGAAATCAAATATTTTCCTAAGTAGATGCAGAAACCAATAGTGGATCTCCGAGTGTTAGGGCAAGAGGCCCAATCACTATCACTATAAGCATTTAGTTGTAATGTAGAGGTAGTAGGATAGAAAAGACCAAGAGAGGGAGCACCTTTAATATACCTCAAGGTTTTCAAGGCTGCAGAATGGTGTGTAATGGTAGGTTGTGCCATAAATTGAGCTAATTGGTTGACTGAAAAAGCTAAGTTTGGTCTAGTATTTGTAAGATAAATCAATCTACCAACTAATCGTCTATAGGCAGCAGGGTCATGAAAGGAATCAGTGGGATCTTGATATAGGTGTGTTCCTTGTATCATAGGAGTGGTGGATGGCTTACATCCTAAGAGACCAGCATCGAAAAGTATTTCAAAAGCATACTTTCTCTGGAATCAGTAAGGTTTTGATGTGTTTGATTTCTACAAGGTTATTACCAGTAAGAATTATGTCATCTAAATAGACTAAAATGGCAGTGATGGATGTGTTAGACATCCATTTGAGAAAGATAGTGATCCCCTTTGGCTTTGTAGTATCCATGCTTGATTAGAAAGCTGGATGGCTTGACAAACCATTGCCTACTAGCTTGTTTTAGTCCATAGAGGGACTTTTCTAATTTTCAAAGTTGGTTTGGTTTGGTGGATTTGAGGCCAGGGGGAGATTCATGTAAATTTGTTCTTTTAAGTCCCCATGTAGGAAGGTATTGTTCACATGTAATTATTGTAGGGTCCAATTATGAATAGAAGCTAAGGCAATGAGTAATCTAATAGTGGTGAGCTTGGCTACAGGGGAGAAGGTGTTGATGTAATCAATACCCTCAGTTTGAGTGTAGCCCTTGGCTACAAGCCTGGCTTTATATCTCTCAATATTTCCATCTGGTTTATATTTGATTTTAAAAACCCATTTTTAGCCAATGGGTTTCTTAGTTAAAGGTAAGTCAGTAACAGTCCAAGTATGGTTTTGTTCTAAAGCTGTCAATTCTTGCTTGATGGCTTCTTGCCAATGAGGATATTTGATGGCTTGAGTATAGCTTCTAGGTTCAATATGTGTGGTGTTGGATACGATAATGGATCTATGATTGTTGGATAAGGTGTGGTAAGATAGGTATAAGGATAAAGGATAGAGGACAGGTGCAGGGGTGTTCCATGTTTGTGTTGTGAAGTAAATCACAATGGTAATCTTGTAAATAGGTGGGTGTTCTATGTGACCTATTGCTTCTTCTAGGTTGATGTTCATGAGGATCAATAGATGGAATGGTATTGATAGGATCTGTGGAGTCACTAGCAGGGTCAGGAGGGTGTTGAGTGATATTGGTTGGGTAGGCAGGGATGAAGGGTAAGATGTCATCATATGTGATAGTATTGGGTGTGTGTTGTATGGAAAGAGAGATATCTATAGAAGGTTCATGATGTAGATTGGCATAGAGAAATATATGTTCATGGAAGACTATATCCCTACTGATTTGTAAAGCTCTATTGCTTAGATTAAGGACAATGTATCCCTTAGTTCCTTGTTTGAAGCCTAAGAAGGTGCATTTGAGAGTTCTAGGATCAAACTTATTCCTGAGATGACTATGTGTGCTAGTATAGCATAAACATCCAAAATACTCTATGGTTTTGGAGATTGAAAGGACTTCCATGTAAAATTTCATAAGGAGATTTATCTTGTAAAGTAGGACAAGGCAGAAGATTGATGATATGTATAGCATGTCTAATGGCATAGGACCAATAGACTTTGGGGAGTTTGCTTTGAATTAACAAGGCTCTTGCCACATTCAAGATGTGTTGATGCTTTCTCTCCACAACACTATTCTGTTGTGGAGTATATACACAAGATGTTTGATGTAATATTCCCCTACTGGCATAGAATTCTTTTAAGAGGAATTCAGGACCATTATCACTCCTTACTGTCTTAATCTTCACATTAAATTGGGTATGAATCATATTGATAAAGGTCTGCAAGGCAGTTGAAGCCTTTGCCTTGCTCTTCATGAGGGTGACCCATGTGTATCTATTATGATCATCTACAATAGTTAAAAAATACTTATGACCATGAATGGATGTTATGGGAAAGGGACCCCATATGTCAGTATGAATCATGTCAAAACATTTTTGTGAAACATTATTGCTTAAAGGGAAAGGGAGTTTCTTTTGTTTAGCTTGATGGCAAATGTCACGAATGTAATCTTTATTAGAAGTAACAAAGGAGTGTTTTGTCTTAATGGCATTCGTACAAGAAAGAGAGGGGTGAGCCAATCTATAGTGTCAAAGATTAGAGCTTGCAGTACTAGTTGAATTGATAATGGAAAAATTTACATTGTGATTAAGAATAGCTCCCTCCAAGACATATAATCCCCTTGATATCCTAGATATACCAATCATCTTCAATGTATCATTCTCCTGTATTTTGCAATGAGATGCATTAAAGGATAGAATACATGATGATTGACAGGTTAGTTTTGGTATAGATAATAAATTGTAGGAAAATGTTGGCAAGTAGAGAGCATTGTAGATAGTGAGATTATGTGAAATAGGTATAGTTCTAGAGATTCTAGATATAATGATTTTCCCATTTGGTAGTTTAACTTTAATTGGGTTTGTTGCATAATAGGCAAAAAAATAGGAAATTTTGGATGTAATGTGATCAGTTGCACCACTATATAGTATCCATTGAGGTTTAGAATTACCTTGATCAAGGTGATCGTTATCCAAAGATGCTGCAAATAGAACATTGCTTGTGTCTTCTATATTGGATGGGTCCTCCTTCCTGTGATTGTTTTGTTGCAACATGTTAACAAGCCTTCATATTGATGCTTTGTCAACCCAAAAACACACTTATCCTCTATCCTCTTTTTGTGAATCATGTGTGTCCTCGTTGTTATTGTCAGTCATAACTGAATTGACTTATTGGCCTTTGGTGAATTGAAAATTGGGAGAAAAACCATGTAATCTGTAACATGTTTTAATGGTGTGACCAGGCTTCTTGTAGTGAGTGCAAAATTTGCCTGAGTTTGGAGGCTTATTCCAAGATCTTCTTCCATATGTGGTGGAGCTTCCCCTTCCAAAACCTCTTCCTTGAGTAGTATTTCTGGTAGATCCTCCATCTTTCTTCCAACTTGTCCATATGCTCATTGTCTTTGCCTCTAATTCTTGCTCGAATGTTTGAGTTTCGTGCTGAATTATAAGTGCGAAAACTTTGCTTATGTTTGGGAGTGGATCCATCAACATTATCTGGGATCTTACTCCTGAGTATGAATCATTTAGGCCTTTTAGGAACCTAATGACCTTGTCTTCAGTTCTTCATTTCTTATTGTCACAATTGCATACTTGGATATGTCTGAAAATCTCATACTCATCCCTTAGAAACTTCATCTCAGTGAAGTACTTGGTCACACTAAGGTTGCCTTGTCTGTAATTTGCTATTGTGTCTTGAAGACTTGCAATTCTGAATAGATTTCCTTGGGAAAATCTTTCTTTAAGCTCTTCCCATATCTCGTATGCCTTGTCGATCCGTAATATACTCTGAGAAATTATGGGTGAAACCGATCTTATGATCCAAGATACGACAATGTTATTGGCTCTTTCCCATGCCGTATAACTTGGATCATCCTTGGGAGGCATTAGAATAGTGTCGTCAACAAAAATGGAGCTTATGTTGGGTTATGAGACTCATTCTCATTGATCTGCTCCATTGATGGTAATTGTCCCTGTTGAGAAGAGGTGAGACCAGAGTAATTCCAGGATTTCTGATGGATGCACGCAGTAAGGATCTTGTATGATGTCCATTTGTGCGTTGAATGTGGGTGGAGGTGGATTGGTAGAAGAAATTGTTGAAGACATCTTGAATATGGCATAGCTCTTTAAAAGAGCTTTGATACCATATTAGAATTCTAAAGTGCCTTTAAGGAGAAGAATGAAGTGAATAACACTTCTTGGAAAGAAAAAGCAAGAATGAAAAACAAGATGAATATGTGTAACTTTATTGAATATAGAGAAAATGAATTAACTGATGATTACAAAATAACTAATCCTATTTAAACTACTCAAACTCTAACTAGCATTCTAACTGACTTTTACAATTATTCAACATGTGGTCAAATATAGGAGAAAGACTAAATCAACAAGTGAAATGTGGGTTGCTTGTGGCCCAAGCAACTTCTGGTGTGAGGTGGCGCATATGTATTTTATGGTGCAGCCTTGATGTGTGAACATTGTGGGGTTTGTCTTGGTCATGAGGCCTAGCTGATATAGACAAAGTTGGTTGATCTGGTGCATGGTTGTCTTGATGTGGTGCATGGTTGTGTTGGTCTGGTGCATGTTTGTCCCAGTCTGGTGCTTGGTCATCACGGTCAGGATTTGGGTCTGGTGCATGTTTGATGTCTCTGTCAGGATTTGCATCTGGTGCATGGTTGACTCGGTCACGATTTGCATCTGGTGTGTGGTTGATGTCTCGATCAGGAACCGTGTCTGATGCGTGTCTGGTGCACCAAGTGTCTCGGTCAGGAATTGTGTTTGATGCGTGTCTGGTGCGTCAAGTGTCTCAGTCAAGGTCAGTATCTAATGTGTGTTTGGTGCGCTGAGTGTCTCGGTCAGATTGTGAACTTGATGCGTGATCTTCGGCCATGACACAAACAACTTGGCCTATTGGCTCGGTCATATGGCCAAGTTGGTTGGTGCTTGGTGCAATATTTCCTGAACATGCTAAGTCATCATGTTGAGTGATTTTGGCTAATAATAAAGATTAAGTAAAGTATAATATATCTTAAACATCGTATAAGATAAAAGATCAAAAATATATCCCTTCTAATTTCGGAGAAACAAAATGTATCCCTTATAAGTTCAAAGTTTTGAGAAAAATGTCTATTTTTGATGAACTACGATTATACGTCTTTTAATAAATAACTACCGAGCACTATTAATACAAAAAGTATTACTGTGTCCTTGTCTCAATTTCATTGTTTGGGTCAACATCTATCATTTATGAAGGTCACAATAATGATAGAATTAAAAGGGGGAAAAAAGCACATGAGGACCCAAGGTTGATCCTTCTCAATCTTTATATCAGGAACAATTACATTTAATTTGAAATATAAAAAAGATTTGGAACTAGCAACTTATTGTTATAGATATTATTACTCGAATTTCTTACTAATAACTCACTAACTCAATCTCTCTCTCACACACACATTTGTGAGGTTTCTACTCCATCAAACCCACAAAATAGTTATATTATTAATTTGTATGTTATATGTGATGATACTAATTACAATTATAATTATGGCTTTTAGACCCTTTTAACTTACTTTAATTTAGTTTATTCGAGATTTGTATATTAACTTAGTATAACTTATTATGCTTATTTATATTATTTAAGACATTAGGTTGATATAAAATTGGTTATGTAATTTTATTAGTTTATTTGATATGTATATTTACGTATATTATTTGTAATTATGACCTTTTACTTTTTTAAACACCCCTTTAAATTTTTTAATACATAATTAAAATGTGTAACAAAAGTTTGATTAAGATGTTATAATAAAATGCCTAAAAAATAATTTAGTATTATTTCAACATTTATTTTCGTATATAGTTTTTTTTATGTTGAGACTTAGAAAAATAATCCAACCCAACTTGCTGTTGAACGAATCAAATTTAGTCAAATTAAAGAATTCTCTTAGCTCAATCATGAAGGTCTCAAATATATTAATACAACAAAATTCATTAATCCCAAAGATATAATTTTTTATTAATAATTATTAGTACGTTAGTATTTATTGTGAGCGAAACTCGAACATTCAATATCTTTCACTTCACCCCTAATCATCAAATAACCTTATAATTCATTTTTAAATTCATCAATCCCAAAAATATAGATTTGGTGTCCCAAACTATGTCACACATTAATGATATTGAAACAAAAATAGAAAAAAATAGTGAATATTTAATTTTTTTTAATTAACATTGCATATTTTTATTGGTCTGAGACATAATTTTGGACAATAGTTTTAATCCTGAATGGACTGGCCCTACTTTCTGTTTAAGGAAATGGGCAACGCCCTAAGTGGGAGGGAAACTCAAGTCACAAGGACTTGATGGTGAAAGAGTGGGACACAATGTGTATGAATTAGGTCCACTCCCTTGTACATAAAATTATTTAAAAATAAAATAAACTATGCACCAATTGTGCATTATTTGTTTACATTATCCATAATTCTTCTATCAATCATCATTAATATTTAATACACATCAATAATAAACAATAACCATATCAAATGCTATTGAGGGAGTCCACATGCAGACCCAAGTTTTTTATACCCTTAAACCTAATGGCTCATAAGCTCAAGATATATGTTGCTCCCACTAATTTATTGCATCTACCCAACATATATATTTTACCTCCTACTTTCGGATCATAGATCTAACATCAATGTCGAGTATTATATTAAAGAGAAAAAATGTATACTTAGATATTTATACACTATTAATTTATAGTTGATAATTCATATTTAATCTTCATGATCCCTAAAAATGTATAAAACTTTACTCATAATACATAAAAAACTTTACTCATAATACATTTTAATTTAAAAATGCAAAAAACATTATTCATATTTATATTTTTACACAACATACATATATTACACACTATATTTTTTTAGTACATATACTACACTCGAATATGTAAAAAAACATTACTCATTATACACCTTTATTTAAATACTGAAATTTATTATATAAATAAAAATACCTTATTGATCAAGCAGGAGTGTAAGATCCTACTAGATCTTCAGGATGTCCACAAAAGATAAATGGTTCGATTCATGCGAGCGATAGTTATTAGGATAACAACCACATATCTCGAAAGTGATTAGTTCCGATGGTAAGGAAATAAAAAATACTGAACTGGGGCTATCATCTCTTGACGCGTGTGCCACCTAAAATTGACTTTAGACACCTCATATTATTCATCGTTGATGACCTAACACGTGGTTATGCTATGCTATAATTTCTAGATTTTGGTTCCACGTGGATCACTTGTTATCACGTTTTTTATTCAATACCTTTTTATGATTTTCTACCTTTCCGACATTTCCTTGTTTGTTTTAGCCACCTATATAACACATGCAACTTTTAAATCTTAAAAGTTATTAATCGCCAAAATAAAAGGAGAAGAAAAAACAGATACTTTATTTGCATAGAATCTCTACGCATTTATTATATTACCTTAAGGAAAGAATTATGTGGAATCATATATATAGACAATATATGGTTGAAGAATAAGAAGGAAAAAAAAGTAATTTCTATATATGCTGATAGTATAGAGATTTATACATATATAATATATTATTCATCATTTATTTTTATATTATTTTATTTTAAGAGTTAATGATGATTAAAAATGAATACTAAATAATATAATGATAATATAAAAAACTATTACAGTGTATTAGTGCGTATACCTTTACCCTAGAAGAAAATAGGTTAGAAAAGAAGAAATATTAATTGAGAATAATATCTATAAATTGACAATATAAAGATTTATATATAGTCAGTGCACTATTCATCATTCGTTTGAAATATTTTTATTTGAGAGTCAATGATAATTAAAAATGAATGATAGATAATGTAGTCAATGAAAAATCGTGATCTAAAATTTAGAGAAGGCAACAATATTTAATTACAATTTATAATTAACATTAGTTGAATAACAAAATATATAAAGAAATATATATAACTATTTCAAAATAACATATTAATTCCAAAAAATAATATAAAAAATTTAAGATGATAAATAAAGAATATACATTCACTAAAATGTTTTTCATTCTTTTAAAGATTTAAAGTCATGAATGATTAAATGAGAGGTAAATATTTCAGATATTTTATTTTTATTATAAATTGTCATATTGTGTGCAAGAAATTCATCTTTTATCTTACCATGTAATTTTGTTTGTTATGCTTGTTGTTGAAAATAATCTTTTTGTAGTAGCTCAATCATTATAGTTAAAATAAGACAAGCAACTCAATTAAGCAAAAAATATGCATTCAATTTCCACTCGTTGTCAAAGTTTATTGTACTTAATTTAGAGATGATCGAGAGTTTTATAAACATGAACGACGAACGATATCAATAATATTAATTTGACATCTCAAGGCTCAAACTAATATTCTTTTGCTCACTAAGATATATGTGGTATATTTTTTTCAAAAAGATACAAATATTATCAATATTAATTTATTTATAAAAAACTTATGATATTAGGACTTTTGCTGCAAAGTTTGACAATGACAATTTATAATCCTTATAATTTATTTTGTAACTATAATCATTACAAAATCAAATAAAATCATAATATCGGACACCTAAATTACATTGTATATATTTATCAAATTAAAAAATATGAGCCTCAATAAATATTTTTATTTGGGTGTAGATAAAAAAGTAAGAATAATATTTTAATAAATTAAAAAATATCAAGGGGGCAGCTGCCCCCAAGAACATTTGTCTCTGGATACAGTGATAATGTAAAAAACTCTTACATTGTAAACATATATTTATTTTTCTCGTATTTATTTATGGCTAGATGCATATATGAAACTTAGAAAAGAATATCAAATTATTAATGAAAACCAAATAGTTTAGGTAATGATATTAAAGTTTAAATAGGTTTTAATCATCATTTGACTCACTCCCTTTCTACGTGTCCTAATCTAGAAAGTAATTGACACTTGAATGAAACACATTTTTTTGTATAAAAAATGTTTACTCCATATATTAATTGTATTGATCTATTAAAAAATTATTTTAATAAAAATGAGTAAATAATATTGATATCCTCAGTTTTAACGAAATGACATAAATTTTTATCTATTCTTTTTTGTATCTCCAAAAATCAGCCTTATTTATATCTATATATTACACTAAGCATACATTTATGGTAAATAAGCGCGATATTTTAAAGTGTAAGAGTCGATATATCTTTAATATTTTTAGTTCGTTACAAAATTCATCAATAATTTTAAGGAACTCTTGTTTAAATCATTTTTATATTATGTTATAGTGAAACAAAAGTATTGAAAATGTATTGACTCACATATCATCTGTATTTGTCTTCACAATATATTATATTTTATTTAATTTAACTACACTTATCATATTTTATATAAGAGTTAATTACAGTGACACTCCCTGAGTTTTAGTGAAATTACACAAATCACCCATCACTTTTCTACACCTACACAAACTTCCTAAAGTTTTTATACTTTCATTACACTACCACCACCGCATGAAAAATAACTGTAGTCTTTTAAACAAAAAATTTGATAAATGCACTTAAGTTAAACAAAATATGGTATATTGTGAGAAAAAATCCAAATAATATCCAAATTAATGTATCTTTATTATTTTTTGTTACAAAATGCATCAACAATTCTAAAAAGATATTGTTTAAATCGCTCTTATACTATATCGTAACGAACCAAAAATAATAAAGAGGTATCGACTCATATATTATTTGGACTTGTCTCTACAATATATCATATTTTGTTTAACTTAATTGCATTTATCACATTTTTTGTTCACAAAATTATACTATTTCTCATGCAGGTGTGATCAGTGTAATGAAAGTATAAAAATGAGGGAGGTTTGTGTAGGTGTAAAAAAATGATGGGTGTTTTGTGTAATTTCACTAAAACTCAGTGTTAATGTAATTTACTCTTTATATAATATATATATATAAATTAGGAGTTTGTCCAAATGCATAAAAATTAGGGTGTGACTTGTATAATTTCACTAAAAGTGATGGAGTGTAAGTATAAATTTAATAAATAAGTATTTTTAACCGATGACAAATATGTAGCACAAATGGAGATTTTCTCTGAATATGATTATCACATGTAGCAAAAATTCCTTTAAAAATATTTAATCATATTTCATTAGTGACCTCTTTGAAGATAAATGAACTCTTCATATATTCTATGACAGTGGTCAAACCTTAGCCTAAACTCTATCCCATAACACCTTTAACTTCAAAGTGGTTGGATTACACTCAATATTTTATATTTTTATTCGTTCTCTCCAATAAAATAATTCAATTTATATTAGTATATCATTTTAGTTTTAGAAAGTTTCTTATAAGAATCCATAACTTACCATACTTTAATATTATATAAATTTTCTCATATATTTAGTTTTGTTTAAATGTTAAAAAATGTTCTTATTAGCCAAAAGGTGATTTATTTTGAAATTAATGTAACACTCTCTTTTTATTTGTTGAATGGTCCAACAACTATTATACATGTATTAGTTTTGAATTTTTTATATTAAATTTTATGGTTTTGTGACATTAAGAAAGCTAATGTCTCTTACACTTTCTATTTATTCGTTGAATGATCCAACTACTACTATATATGTATTAATTTTAAGATACATTTATTAAAATTTTCATTAACTTCCAAACTTCTATATAAAGAATAAAATTATATCAACAATCATGGTTTAGAAGAAAGTTAATCACTCTGATTTTTAGTTGTATGCAACAAATAAATATTTTCTTCTTCTTGATAGTGTCAAATTTGTGAAAAAAATATATTTAAAAAATTATTAATAAGTTTTGACAAACACTACCATGCCTATCTACCAGTATTTTTCCAATAAATGTAACATAATTTCATAAATAATTCATACATATATAAACAAAAGATGTAAAACTTAGCTTATTATGAGTGATAATGATTAATTTAATTTTATAAAAATAATAAGATTTAAGTCGAAAATATAAATAAATATAAGAAATAGTAGTGTTAAAATTAAATATTTAAATATCATGTCACTGCAATTTTTGTCAATTTATTCTCTTCCCTATTGAGTAAATAAAATTTAAAACCAATGACATAAAACGAAAATTCATTCTATATAAGTGTAAGAAAATTCCCATTTGTATATTGATTCGAATGAAATCAGAGACTCTATGTTCGGTATTTTCTATTCCTATTCCTTGTTCTACTTATCACAATGCATTTTTATTCTCACAGTATTAAAGAAAAGTTTGTCCTTTTCCTTTTGTTTTTAATAGAAAAAATATAATTTTAATATATAAAAAGATTAATTATCTTATATTATTATTTCCCCCGTTTTTATAGTACTAGAGATAATTCTTAGAGATACATGAATCATTTGTATAAGTAGATTGTTATTTTTTATATTTAGTTTTGAGATATTCTTTACAACATATTATATATTTGATACGTGGTTGGGCCAATTAAACACATTATATTACATCGAATAAATGATAAAATTATATAACTATTCCTACACGTAAATATGGTTAGATCTATGTATTCACATAGGGATATCACATGTTCGAGATAGGCCCATCAAAGCAGTGTATTCAACAAATCATGTTCATTGTAGCTTTTTTTTTTGGGTACAATAAAAGAAATAAAAGACTAAATAAAAGCAAAATCTAGATCCACAATGGTGTGTGCTTCTGAAGTTGTATCCCAAATTTTGATGTGATAAGAACCTCCTACGAGTAGTTCGGCCATAAAATAGGCCCAACATATTTTCCTTTCTGTAAATAAATTGAACTTGGACCATCCAACTCTATGCAAGCAAGTCATTAATATTGTTAACAACACGGGAAAGTAAATGCATGTGAATCGACATGAGAAATAATCTGGACAACCTGAAACTATCTCTGAACCTCGTTCCATAGGCATGAGTTATGCTAATATAGGAGATTCAATGCCAAAATTTACCGAGAACCCATATAGCCATAAGTCCTCATTGTTTCGTAAAGGACTTCATTGAGAATTCAGATGTATGTCATTAATAATGTTCTTATTTAAGCTATACAAATCATTTTTAGAGAGAAATCAATTTATATCAATGGTTGCATACTAATGATATTTTTTCAGATTCAATTCTTGTGAGCGACACTTATTGAAATGAACAATCACACAACTCGAAAGAATTTAGTTCCTTATCAAAAGATAAAAAGATTAATACTAGTTTACTATATTCTATTAGATTATTAGTCTCTTACATATAGGTGGAAAGATAACTAAAGGAATAAAAAAACATTGCTAGTTAATAATAAAAATCAAAAGAATTTGTTGTAGACGTACAAATGTACAAGGTCACACCCTAGCTCTAAAGTGAAAACCCCCCATAGAAGTATGAGTCCACTTCGGTCAATCCAATATAAAAATTCAAAATATAAAGATAAAATGACATTTCTCTATATCGAAATTATATATAATTTTCATCCTTTTCCCATCTATATAATTCAGCCATAATTTAGATATATTTATTATAAGATAATTATCTTCTTCTCTCAGAATATGTTTGAAAATTATGAGGGAAAAATAATGAGATAGATAAATAGCAAAGACTGGTGAAGGGAATAAGAAATGAAGAAAAGCCAAGTTAAATCTATCTTATATTCGAGAATATGAAATTTAGATGAGAAAAGACTAAAGTAACAATAATGCAAAAAATATTATTATACTATCACTTTTAAAATCTAATTAACAACAATAAATAAACAAAAATATAATTATAAAATTGTACTAAAATTATTTAGATATTTTGATATGTTTATTTTCAGAAGAAAAAAACTTAATATACATAAAACTTTTCCATCTCTTTCTTTTAACTTCCAAAAAAAAGAGATTTTGTCCAAAGTCATATATTCTGTTCCACTTAAACAAGTCTCTCAGACATAATCTTAAATGTTTGTTTGGAATTAAATTTTAGAGATAAGAAAAAGAAGAGACATGAAATAGACAGGTCACGTGATTTTAAAATTATATTCCTCCATTCATTTATTTCTTAGACTCAACCCGCAAATAGAATATAAATACAAATGAATATAATATTTTAAGGACTTTAAGGCTTTAATATCTCTTTATGACAAATTAAATATTTTTACGCTATCATGTTAATCTTTATTAATCATAGTTTTTACTCTTAAATAAAAATAATACATATAATTTCAATTATTAATGCAAAGAAGCTAAGCTTCTACATATAAGTGTTGTCTGCTATAATGAAAAATAGAGTTTCATTCCTTTTCCGCTTCTGTGACATTTTGGCGGAAACTCATACGCCACCGCGCACCATTGAATTTGAATTGAATTTGAGGCTAGGGTTCTAAGGTCACCGCGACACAAATTTCTCTTTCAATTTACGATCATCATTTTTATGCATTATTATTCCCTTTCTTCTTATAATAACTACTATGCCTCTTCGAATTCTGAATGTTAATTAACGTTACAGATTTTTATGCCACTTGATTTTTGATCGGAGAAGTGGTTGCGGCGACGTTCTTATGGCGAAAGTAGCTACACCGAATTCTGTACATCATAGCTCTGGGAGAATCGGATTAGGGCCTCCTAAAGGTGGTAGTGGTAGTGGTGGATCTATGGTTAATCTTAAAAGAAAGACACCATCTGAACTTAGGGTGAGTGCAATTTATAAGCACTTAGTTTTTTATTTCAACTGGTCAATTTGTTGTATTATGATTTATGAAAGAAAATTATGACATTGTTTGGTTTATGTGGTCGGTCAAACTTAGGGGTATAAAGGCTTGTTTGTTGTTGTTGTTTAATTTGTTGTATTGTTATGAAAATGATCCGGTTATATAATTTATTGAAATCTTTTACCAAAACTGTCATGTGAACTCATTGCAAATGTTCCAATATGATTATAGTTTAGAGTAAAATGTCATTTTGGTATTTGCAACCAACCAACTTAGTCCTTTAAAGTTTTGGTCGACAAGCTAATTCCATGAAAGATCAAAATATGTACCAAGTTTGTCCCCGAGACTAACTTGACATTCTAGATGCATCCCACATGACATTCCAGATGCATATCAAGTTAGTCTTAGGATGAACTTGGTGCTTGTTCTTAGTTGCCAAAAACACATTCCCTATCTAAGGCAGAGAACTTCTATTGAGATGCCTTATCTATTTTTTCCAAAAACACATTCCCTAACTTTCAACTGCTTAAAGCAAAAGTGTAGCAAATGAAAAACACATCCATAATGTAGCAAATGACCCTTTTATTCAATTATGCATTGCCACATTATTAGAAATATTTGACTCTTATAACAACCACCTCAAAGTCATACCTATGGTGATATATGATTAGTTGATGGTGTAAAAAAATTCAGTGTTTGTGTATCAAAATTAAAGTATTAAACTCAAAATCTATTTGTGTTGTGATTTGGGCGTAAAGTCTGTGTATTCTGTTATGAGTTGCATATCTATTATTCAATATGTTGTGGTTCATATGCTAATATGTCATTGAATTGAATTGGAAGGATTTGTTTAGTTCCGTGTTGAAAACTTGTATTGCATTGCTGTGTAGAAAAAAATATAATATCTATACATGCTTGGCAGGGAGAACAGTTGAAGCGGGCAAGTGCTGTCGGCCATACTGAAAGTGTTGTGGACCATACTGATGAATCTCCACCCCCCTTGGATGGTTTTAGTTCTAATAAGTAAGTTTATTCATTTTCTCTTTCAATCTGTTATTTATTGTCTGCTGAGAAGTGAGAACTGGTTGATTTATGTTTGCACTTTGCAGAACCACCAAGGTAGATAATGGGTTTAAAAAGCCAGGATTGTCAAGGACTTCGAGATACACTGACACACGTGTTGATGAATTATTTCCTGCCAAAAAGTCCAGGTTTAAGACTGTCTCTGGAAAGGAAAATGCAAAGGTTAATATACTTGCTCACTCATGACTCAATCAGCTTTAGTTTAGTCATTCGACATCTTCATTATATTACTGATCTCAGGTTTTAATGTTGTTGACATTGAACAAAGTAACCTTGTTATTACTTATATGTTCAGGAAAATGAGTTCTTAGAGAAAACTAGTATCCTTAAGAACCTTTCAGTATTTGCCAATTCAGAGACCACAAGACAACAAGGAATTTCACGGTTTGCCTCTTAGTTTATGCATCTTCTTGATCTCAGTTAAATTTCCCCTTTGGTTGATTATATTCCTAATTGTTGTCAGCTTGAAGAACTCTGTTGCTTCAACTGAAGTTAGCATAGATGGTGTATTACAAGCTTGTCAAACAACTGAAAAGTGCAGCCAAGGGAAGTTTCTTAGTGTTTCTGAACTTTCATCAGCTGCTGATAGATCTTCTGGTTTGGCTGCTCCTGTTGACATGGTATACAATGGCAGATGCAGAATTTTTCTTATCTACTAATTTGCATTGCAGATCCTGTATCTTAAAAGGGGCATTGTTACTTAAAATTCTTTTTTATAGGGCAAAACATTAAGAGGACTATTTGCTCTTGATCCAAATGTTGGTAATGGTTTAGCTGCTGAATCATCTGAAAAACGTGGAGATTTGACATCAGCCTTCACGGGAATTTTCTTCTCTGAATGTCATGTACCCGGCCAGAAGGCTCCTTTGGATCTTACTCTGAAAACCAGTATGCGGGTAGTTTGCTCCTCTTCTGTGAATTGGTGAGTGCATAGAATGGACTATAGGAATAGGATGAGCTGGAGCGAATTAAAAATATTTAACACTGAGATGGATAGTTTGTATGTTGAGAGGGTGAATTTTTCAATGTACGATGAAGTCCTTGCTGATGCCAAATGCTGTTATACCAATTCGATTGGTCTCTGTCAATATTACACAGATGCGTTGGCAGCTAAAACTTGTTAAAACAATGAGGTTGAGGTAAATTTGATGAGAAAAAGGTTGCCATTTGATTTGAGAAGAAAAGTATTGTTGATGCTGCTTTTATAAGAATACCGCTGATGTTGCTTTTATAAAAATATTGCTGATGCTGTTTTTATAAAAAGTATCGCTGGATAGTGCTATTTTCATAGCTGTCTATATTTTCAATATTTGAATGAGATTTGTAATACATGGCTTCACATGATTCCCCCTTTTCTGTCATAGTCTAACAATTAGATGTTGATATTTCATGTTTTCATTATATAAGTTTGTTTTGTGACTTTTGTGGACATTGCACGGTTTCACTCTCTTATTTTTATCTGTGTGCCATGTTGATGCATCACTTGTTTATGTGATTTGCTTGGATTTTTATTTCATGCTTGCTTTGGTATCACCAATGTTTTAAATTGCGGTTGCAGTCGTGATTGCGGTAAGGGTTGCGGTTACTGTGATTGCGGCCATTGCGTTGCGGATTATGGTGTGAATTATTCTGTGATTAAAAAATATTTTTGAATTCGATGTGGCCTGATGTGGCCACATCATTATGATTCGGTGTCACATCACAATTGCAGTGTGATGTGGTTGCGGCAGTCACCGCAACCATAATGTTGCGGCCGCATCATGTGATGCCATCCATAATTTAAGTCACAGGGTATCACTATCAGCTATCCTTGCTATCCATTTTTGTCTTTTTGTAAAAGCTTTCTTTCATTTCTAAATTTCAGGATACACAGGTCAGTTCTGTGTGGTGCCATCCCTTTTGAGATTCAAAATACGAGAGTCTCACAGGGTTCTAAAATTTTGCATTCGTGGATATATCCACAATCTGTTCTACCACCGTCTCTCATATCAGTCTTGAGCTCATCAACAGCAGATGGAGGTTGTCAATCAGCTTTGAACTTGCCCCATTTCCATCCTCTTCTTTGTTGTCATTTTCTTAACTTCATCTTTTTTCTTTTATGGAATAGAATTGGAGTTCTTAAGGAAACGGCAAGTTGATTGGGAAGAATCTTTTCGCAACCTTTATTACATGCTTCGAAAGAACATCTGTGGCCTCTTTTACAGTAATGATACATAACCATCATTTTTTGTCTATGGAGCTATACTGAATTAAGTGATTAATGATTGTAGGCATTTGTTTATACTACTTTTTTTTTATGTTGCTGCTACTGTTCTTATTTCCTCATCAGCTTTTATTATTGTAATTTGTAATATAATTTATTTCTGAATAATGATCAAATATCATGATGGAAATACACTTGTTTCTTTAATTAATGTAACTTCCCATAGCATTATTAATGTATAGACTTAATTTTGCCATTCCTTGAACCTTTTGACTTCATTGTGCATTTATATCTATTTTTGTCATAAGAATAAATTTATTTATATAGGAGTGTATAGAAGAACTTTATGTTGATTTTTTTCCTTCTCATTTTGTTTACTAGTTTGCACTTCCCAGTTTGTGGTGATGTTCACTGGTGGTGACAGCTCGAAAAGATCCAATTGCTCATGCAATGCTTATATCTCTAAGTCAACCAGAGGTTTGAGATCATTGTTGAGAGAGCATGTAAGTCACTCATAAAAATTATGTATCACACTGTTTGATGTTTATTTATAGTCACTCATTTGCTGTAATGTTCGCCTAAGGGTGACTAGTTTTTTCATTGATGCATATAAAGCATATTCCTAGGGAAGTTTTTGTGGAAGTTACTAGTAAGTTTAAATACTTGATTTCTTTTTCTTATTATCAATGAATAGTAGTCTCACTCTTCATGCCAACTATATGTTTTGAGTCTGTTTATTGAGTAGGTCACGGCGGGGAGAGTAACTTGGGATATGAATTTCTGATACTGGCTTTACTATTTTGATTACTAGCATTTTAACTCTACAAAATGCATTCCAGTTGTCTTTCCAAATTGGCTAGTTTTAGTATTTTGGTTCTGTAGTATTTGGCAGACGTTCAGGGTGAGTAACAGCCTAGGTTAATCAATCATGATGTGTGCAGTTTATTACAAGTACTATTTAATTTTTTTAAGATTTCCAAGTATGCTGTTTGTTAACCAAGGTCCCATTTATTATTGTTTTTTAAAACTATTATTAGTTATTATATTGGAATTTTCCCAGTAATATTTATACCTTTGAATTTTTTTGGTACTAGGATGTTTGTTTCTCTATGCCTCTCTGCCATTCAAAAGTGGAACAAGTCACTACTGAGGATCTTGCTGAACTATCAGAGATAGAGAAGCAAAACTTGGGGCAGGTTTGTAATATGCTATTGCTATTACTATAGCATTTGTTTTCCAAAGGGATGTCCTGTCTAATCCTGTCGATGACAATGGACAATTTCCTGACATAGTGTACTCAGTAATTCTGTTGATGAATCTAATACCAAATACTGAAACAAACTACAAATGCTTCTCAAGTCGTATCAAGTGAACTATTTAGAGTTTAGTTTTGACTTATTGTCCATCAATTTTTTTATTCTATCATTTAATTATGTTAGGTATGTCATTAAAAGAGTTTGGCTCCTTCGGTAAAACTCTTTTTGTAATGTGACACATGATTAGACAGTAGTGTAAAAAGTTATAGATTTTGATCTAAATTAAAGTAAACTATTTTTATGTATGGCAATTTCATTGATAAACCTACCTTAACTTTTTCAGATCAGTTAATCTCTTCTGACGCTTACATGTTCTCACATTGATATTGATTGTTTATTTTGTGTATATGCCTTGTGCTATGAAAGTTTGGCTATCAGTTAATTGACACTGTGTATAAGTTTTATATTTTTTAATTGATTAGTTCATTTCTATTTAAAATAACACAGACTCGACGGTTATGGTCATTTTCTGATGTTGATAATAGCCCAGAATCTTTGCTGGTTTTCATTGGCAACGACCAAGTACATGGTTTATATGATGTTTTACTAAATTACAGGTGACTATTTAATGGTTTACTCTCTTGGTAGCTTTTAGTCCACTTTTAGTTATTTACGTACATGAGTTAGACTTGTTTAATCCACTATTAGTTATTACCTACATGGTTTAAATTCACTGTTAATGCACTCTGCAGATCAATCTTGACCTCACTGTCTGGTATGGACGTACCTGTCTTGTACTCTCCCGTGCCCTTTCAAAATTCTTCTTTGTCATCTCCTAATGTATGTGATAATCCCTGGCCTGATTTTCTTTCTTTTTGTATTCATTGAATGCATTACTTCTGTACCTTGTCTTTGTTGAAGTTTAACTAAATTATTAAACTGCCAAACCAATCCTTTTACCGAGATTACTTGAGCAAGGAATGCGATTAGCACTTTCTTCATAGTTTCTTATCATCCAGTTGCAAATATTTTTGTTAGTTGTTTAGTTTGTCAAATCTGTGCACTGGAATTGTGCAGATTTATGGTTATCTTATCGAAAACATTGTAGAGGAACCAATCAACCTGTTATTTGGAATTGGAAATCGAAATTTATTTTCCTTTTCCCATTTAAAGCTTATTTTTTGTTTGTAAGTGTCAAAGAATAAATGTTACAATCAATATACTTCTCTTTCACAGATTAAATGCATGGAGATGAGAAGAGCTGAACATATTGCTGCTTCTTTTAATGGATCTATTCTGAAAGATAGTGAGTCTGCCCAACGTTCATCAGATGACCTTTGTTGTAGCATTGAAATTAAGGATGCATTTCTTCCACCTTGGATTATTAGTGGTATATGTGCATTGATGGGATCGGAAGGAAGAAGCTTCGAGGCAAGGTATGGGTAGCCTTTGCTTGGTTATATCTGTCCATACTCCATAGTTTAATTGAATTGCTTAGATATGAAGAATTCACATGGTCAAATACAATTCCGCTACTTTTAGCTATTCATGCGTAGTTGCCCCAAACAATTGGGCTTAAAGGTTAAGACTAGCTCCCTATGACCTTCTTGCAGCACATGCAGCAAATGGAAGGTCAGTGAAGGAGAATTCGGGCATACATTCAAATACGAATAACCTTCACATCTAAAGAGCATTTCTTGGTGATGAACCATGATTTTGCAGACAACTCAACCCAGGCCCAGTATACTCTGGAACCTGTGGTGGAGCTGATAATGTGGATCTATGGCTTATGGATATCTGGTAATGAAGCTTTCTAATACATGAATATGAATTTACCTCCCTTGGGATTATTATTTATGATCCTAGGAACTAACTCATTGGGAATAAATTTACATTTTGATTACTCGAGGTTAGCTCTTATTACACCCACGCCCCTTGTTGTTTAAGAGATTACGCCTACCTCTTAATTTATTGTTCACAAAGACAAATGGAATAGGAAACTAAATAGGAGAAGTGTGTCTAATTTGTCAAAAATAGAAAGTTTTGTGGTGTACAACAACTACAGAAACTAAGGAATATGTTGTGTGGGGTATTGAGTTAATAAGTGGTTACCTCCCAGGTGGTCCATATGATAATCATATATCTGTGATTTCTGATATTTCTATATACTATTTTTGTTTTTAAATAATCTAAAGCAAGATCTTGAATCACATTCCTTCCTGCATATGAATACTACATTGGGCTTGTCCTTTCATTGCAGCACTACTGTTTGTGTCAACCTAGTAATTGTCCTGGGTCACATGGAGTTCTACTAAACATTAAGAATTTCTTGAGCGTTTAGCAATTTTCTAATCTTTTCTTGCATCATTGTCGACATCTTTATAATAAGAGGGTTCGCTTGATGCAACGGTAAGGTTGTTGCTTAATGACCATGAGGTTATTGTTTCAGATCCTGGAAACAGCCTCTCCGCTTGCAAGGGTTAGACCGCACTAAGTAGGAGCCTTGTCACTGGGCCACCCTTTTTATTGTTGAGATCTTTGTATTCTTGTTGCATCATGCATTGTTATTTGAAACCTAAATAATGTTTACTTTTATCTTGCGATGAACAGTTTTGTGACGGAACCTAGCTCGCTCGGCTTGAATGTTGCTTTAAAATCAGCTTGTGAGAAGTCAGAATCCAAAGCAACAGGAAGTGAAAACATGCAAAACTGCAGTGATACATTTGGCATTTCAGAAGCAGTAGTCACCTCTAGCCTGCAATCTTGTTCACTAAAAGGTTTGAAGTATTATGATGGATCTTATACAGCTACTCTTTCTCCTGTAACTTATTTTCATCACATTGATGAGTAATTTATTTGTGTCCTTATCATTTTCCTTAAGCATCCAGAATATTAAAAAACAAGGAATTTTTTGTGTTTTTAAATCTATCTGGATGAACATGTTCCTACCCAGAACTTGTATCATCAAATGCCAACTGTGAAATGTTTCCTTTTTTGTCAATTAATTGCAACTATAGAGAAATATACATTTAATTGCAGAGAATATGAAACAGTTCTAATAATGTATACATGAAACCGATGGACCATTACTTACTTCAAGTCTGGTTCCACAACTATTGATTAAAAAATTCTTGCTCACATCATTTACACCCTCTAGTTCACAACATACATTTTAATTTTTAAAATAATTGTTGATATATTACCAATTTTTTTTTTTGCTTTCTCATGGCGATTGTAAAGTACAAATCACATGTGCCTTTTTAGCAATTAATTACTCTTTTATTTAAGAATGTGGTGAATTGGTCTTGAATCAGTATAATTGAGCTAGTATCATCATTGTATTCGAATCGCCTTTATCACTCAAACTCGTAAAATAAACTTTTTTTGTTGCTACAATAGTATTTCTCCTTTTTAAGGCTCAATTTCAAACTCTTAAGATTTTATAAGACTCTCTACAAGAATCCTCAAAAACATCACTCTATTATTTTTTCATCAACTTTATTTTATTAATTCTAAATTATTTAATTTAAAAATTTGTTGTTCAATTATTTTATCAAACAGTAATATCAACTCACTCATTAAACCCATTTCCCTCTTTATGCCAACCTAACACTTAAATCACCTCAAACTAAAATGGAAGTAAAAAGGGTAAAATTTACCCCAAACTAGCTTCATTTCATGGCAAATGTCAATATCCCTAGCGTGATAGTTAACAACTTCAGTTTACAACTCACTATTGTTTCACGCTATTAATGATCACTAACTTAATCCTACAAAAATGTTGCATCATCTCTAGTTCATATAATTTAGGTAGAATGAAATTTTGGGAGGAAAAAGCTTTTGAAGTTTAATACCATCTTTGCCTTGGTATTTTTTTTAGAACAAGCAAGAGTATCCATTCACCTTTTTGGGTAAGAAATTAATCCTTTTCGGGTTCATGACTACTCCTACCAACAAATATCACTATCAGGAATCAAACTCTCCTTAGGGATTCAATGAAGCCTTACATCACTAGATTAATGCCTTGTTGATTATGCCTTGGTATATCAATAATAAAATTCATTCAAACTTTATTAACTTATTTTTTGAAAGATTGACTTCATTCCCATATTATCATAAAAACCTTATTGCCTTCATGGCCATGAGGGTCCCAACCATAATTACATGACATCATTCATTTCTCATCACCTAGGTGTCATGTTGCTATTGGTTGAGACATGGATGGACAATGCAATAGTTTGTTCATGAGAAGAGTAGAAGTGAGACATGGCAAAAGTTATATACCTTTTATATATGGATAAATTATTCCTAACATTATGTATCAAAAAAATGTCCTTTAACGTTATGATTATATGAAGTGAGCAAGTAAGGTATATTATCAACACATGATTTAATCTACAATGTTTTATGACCTTAGCTCATTAATATATAATCCTTTTACATAAATGCCCATCTTAAAGGAGCTTTATCCCAATATTTGGATTTGTTGCAGAAAAAGTTTGGTGATAAAATCAAAGAAAAAAAGAGGTTTCCCATATGATTGAGGTATGAAAAAACATGAATATGAAAAATGTCAAAATATTAAATATTAAATATTAAATATTCAAGACCATGTTTCCATACTAAAGTTTGGGAGGGATAGAAAGCTATGTTACATATAAATGAGCCAGACTCAATAAATCAATGCTGCCACTAACTAGTCACCAGCAATGTGCTTGAAATGAATAGGAACTGTATGAAGAGTGAAGGAACTTCAACAAATATGTCATGTATCTCAGGCTCAATTTCAACAAGCCATATGAGTAAAAGGAGTAAAAGAACACTGCACAGACACCACTTCTTCGGCCGAGAAAATCTAGGGGGAAACAAGGATGAAATTAATCTCGTTGCATTGTGTGATCATGATTCACTTGGTAATCACACAAATGAGCCTACCCTGTAAGACGACACGAGAACCGGAGAACTAATCTCCCAATTGTGTACTTGTAAGATATCTCCACGGCTTTATGCTGTGTTCCTTGTTGATGAGTAAATATAAGCCGTCGTTGTCAGATGGTAGCCCAAACATGTACCTACTGTCGCAAGAATTTCCGATGATGGATAGTTTCTAGACAACCAATCATTAAAGCATACCCTTAAACATTTCTAATCTTTTCTCCAAGGTTAAAAACAACTAACATAACCTCTAAGACTACCCTATAAGAAATGATAATAGCATTATTAACAGACACAACACATGAGTCATTCAAAAAATTGTTATGTTGAGAGGATTGTGGCACTATGCAACTACCAGTGGCCGGAGAAAGAAAAATAAACTTCTACCATACAAGCAAGGAAAACGAAATAATAACAGTTTTCTCCGCTTTTAACTTGTATTTCCATTAGGGTCATCATTATTGCACTTAATGCTGGTGTCGTCGAAAACTAGAGACTAATTTGTGAAGAGATTATGATTACGTCAAACATTTAATACAGCGCAAGAAAAGTATCCAGAACTCATTGAACATCAAAGCCTACCGAAGTGATGTTTTCTCAAAAATATTGAAACTTCAAAAAATAAGGATTATGATAGCTATTGTAGTTACTGTCTACTTACTTGATATCATTAGCTTTCCTTCTCCAGAAAATGATTGATGTGATCCACTGAGTACAAAAAGAAAGACGAAATCAGGAAATAGCATAAGTGAAGTTATCAACTTTCGAGTCATGATATAAATAAACTAGATAGATATTATCAAAGTGGAAATTGAACTAAAAATGGACAAATTAAATAGGACATGGATTCATCTCATTCAATACATAGCAGGAATGATTTTTTATCTATAAATTACCTTAAAGAATGTCACAAATGGCAACTGGGCAACAAAAGATTGCTTTCTCACTGTCTTTTTTCTTTGCATCGACATCTCCTTGCATAAATGTTGTGCTATTTCCTTCAGTAAAACAACCTGTGCTTTATCGGTACGCATTGAAATGATTGTCTGCCTCATCGATTCCCTATCAGCCTCAAGTGCCTGAAGCCTCATGTAAAGCTTCTTCGCATATGGATCTTCAAAATCTGCATTAAACCCTAACTCCCTCGGAGTCATTCCATAATCATCGAATACACCAGCTCCAGCTTTGAACTCTGTTGAACCATTATATGGTGCCCCATTATTAGCATAGTCAATTGTATAAACTCTGGTGTCACTCATATCATCATCGGCTTCCGATGCATTATCTCCCCTTTTCAAATTGGAATGCTCCTCGTCTATCTTCGTAAAGCTACCATTGAGCCTCGGAGAATCCATTAGAAGCTCAGGGCAAAATGAAGTCGAGTCCGAGGAAAATCTCCTCGAATGCTTAGTCCATCTTGGAGATTGCCCAACCACCACTTTGTCTAAAACACTTTTTCCTGTTAAATCCCCCTCCATCTGGCTATAAGTTGGACTTGTCTCTAGTTGAGTGATCCTATTTTTCAAGTTCCTCACACGGTCCCTAGGAGTTTCGCCGAATGCGTATTTTTCAATATCCGTGTCATCATTATCAGCATCCATCACATCATGCATTACATTACATCTCAAAGGAGGGTACTCATATGGGGGAATTTCATCCGCCTCCGACTCAGTGAAGCCGAAACTCATCAACCTGTACTTATAAGCTTGAATTTCACATGTTAGCGATTGAATCATCTGTTCTCTTTGATACAACAAATCCTCCAAAACTAAAAGCTCTTGCTGATCATGCGAAGTCCTCTCCTCGACGAAACGTTTGAATTGCTTTGCTTCCATTTGAAGTTGCGCCTTTTCCCTCTGCAACCTCAATATCATGGACATTGCCTCATTGGCGGCCGAGGAGGAAGCATTCCTTTCCTCCTCCAATTCAGCATACAAATCTTGTATAGCTTGTTGTTGATTGCTCACGGCCTCACGCAAAGCAGCACACTCGTCGCCCATCTCAACTCGCACGATCGAATCGCAATCGAAACATTCTTGTTCCGAATCATCATGCTTCCTTTTCGCCGCCATTGAGCAATCACATCCACACTCACAACATTTGAAACATTTCACCAAATCAACAGATGATTCTGTATCCATAAATCATCAAATTGAATTCAAACAAGAACAATTCGGTGTCGAAATTTTAAAAAAAATTAAACAATCAAACAAAAAAATCACCACCACAAATTATTTCAACAAATGAAAAATTCTCAACTTTTTCAAAGTCATCCATTCTCTTCCCTTCCTCCCTTCATACCAAGCACCTTCTCCATTGGGATCAACCAATTAGGCACTAAACTATTAATATTAACAAACAAAATACATAAATAATCAAATGAAACCATAAAATCATAACAATATTAAAAAAAAATCAAACTTTAAAGCTTTAGGAGCTGGGAAATGGAAGATATTTCATAACATTTTTCTAAAAAAGTAAGGAAGAAATCAAAACCTAGGAATTTGAATTTCAACATTTCTGAGGAAATAGAGAGGAAAACATTTTCTGTGGAAAATAGACAGAAAGAAAGAGGGAAGAAAATGTTGACCTTGGAAGTTGAAGGAAATGAAGGAGAAGGAAAAACACGCTTTGGAGGGAATGAAAGGAACAAAGATTTTGTAAAATAATAAAAACTAAATCTATATTTTTTTGTTCTTTTTTTGTTCTCTTTGTTGTGGTTTAATTTTCACTCAATTTTTCTCTCTTATCCCCACATTGATAGAGATATATATGGTTCAATTCACTTTCTTTAAATTATTACTATTTATGACATTCTCTTCTTTTTTTAGTATCATGTTTAATATCATCATATTATCTATTTATTTTTCATTATGTCATTTAATTTCCTATTATCTATTTTTTATCTTCTTATTTCATAATTAAGTGGAAGAAGATCTTGAAGGTCTTTCACCACTTATGGTTCTTAATCAATACATATCATTTGAAATTATTCTCAAATAGGGATATATGAGTGAAATTATAATAATCAAAGATAATGATTAAAATTGAAGAAAAAAAGATACTTCAAATGCCATTTTTATAACCATTAATAGTTTAACTTTTAAAAATTTAAACAATTGATAGTGTAGGTATAAAAGATTCAACAACCTGAGGAAAAAATTGAACAAAAAGATAATGCTTAAAATTGAAAAAAAAGACACTTCAAAGATAATGCTTAAAATTGAAAAAAAAAAGATAATGCTTAAATTTATATGACTGAAATTATAATAATCAAAGATAATGCTTAAAATTGAAATAAAAAAAAGAGATACTTCAAATGCCATTTTATAACCATGTTTAACTTTTACAAATTTAAACAATAAAATATAATTCAAATTGAATTTACATTGACAGTGTAGGTATAAAATATTCAACAACTTGAGGAAAAAGTTGAAAAAAAGAGATACTTCAAAGATAATTGAAAAAAAGATAATGCTTAAATTTATATGAGTGAAATTATAATAATCAAAGATAATGCTTGAAATTGAAAAAAAGAGATACTTCAAATGCCATTTTTATAACCATTAATAATTTAACTTTTAAAAATTTAAACAATAAAATATAATTCAAATTGAATTTAGATTCATAGTGTAGGTACAAAAGATTCAACATCTTGAGGCAAAAATTGAAAAAAAAAAAGATAATGCTTAAAATTGAAAAAAGAGATACTTCAAAGATAATGTTTAAAATTGAAAAAAAGATAATGCTTAAATTTATATGGGTGAAGTTATAATAATCAAAGATAATGCTTGAAATTGAAGAAAAAAAAAGAGATACTTCAAATGCCATTTTTATAACCATTATAATTTAACTTTTAAAAATTTAAACAATAAAATATAATTCAAATTGAATTTAGATTGATAGTGCAGGTATAAAAGATTCAACAACTTAGAGGAAAAAACTGAAAAAAAGATAATGCTTAAAATTGAAAAAAAGAGATACTTCAAAGATAATGCTTAAAATTGAAGAAAAAAAAGAAGAGATACTTCAAATGCCATATTTATAACCATTAATAGTTTAACTTTTAAAAATTTAAACAATAAAATATAATTCAAATTGAATTTAGATTGATAGTGTAGGTATAAAAGATTCAACAACTTGAGGAAAAAAACCTAAGATAAAAGATAATTGAAATAGAATTAAGACTACTAAATTAATAACTATAAATTAAAAATTAATGATAATTCATTAATTCCTAAAATTATTTTGGTGGAAATAACTACAATGATAACTGTTATGGTTGTAAAGAAAATCGAATGTTAACCTTCTAGTTGTAAAGATAATGGATAGGTAGTTGATTAATTTAGAGTTGTTTGATAAAACTAGCAGAAATTTATTAAACGACTAAAAAATATATATAATATTATATTTATTAACTTGTTTGTTTGTTTAATTATTTATTTATTAATTGATTAATTAGGATTTAAGCAAATTATTTTGTAAGTATTATATTATTGTAGGGTTTTAGGTCAGTCTACAAAGATATTTTGTACTAAAAAGAAGAATTCTTATTTCACAGCAGCCTTGAACTCCATTAATTAATTCTATATAATTAGATCTTGACAATTTAAAAAACTTGAATAGGGGCTATATAGTCTGGAGCATATATGCTATCCCGCTTTTTCTACAATTTTATGTATCATCACTTTTGATTAATTGAAAAACATTTTTTAAGTTAAAAATATAATTATTAAATATTATTCTGACTAATTATATCTCATGATATATAAAATGACACAAAAAATGAGACAACAAATATAGATCCTATAGTCACACAATTTTGTAAGGTCAATAATTTGAATAGATACTAAACTTGCAGCATGGCAATATTACTACTTAGGGATTATAAGATCACATGTTTAAGTCCCACAAACAATATATCCACTTGTTATAAAATAAAGTTGTATACGTCTACTTTATCATATTTGACCGTAAGAACTAATATTATGAATAGTGTTTGGGTCGTCTTCTTAGTATTTCTTTTCAATTTTGTGTTTGAACTTTGAAGTGAGAAAGGACAAGGAGGAGGATTAATTTTTGGATGAAACTAACCGAAGAGGTTATTTGTACACTTCAAAAAGGTTAGGGTATAATACAATAAAAAAGTAAATTACAAATGATCCAAGCGTAAGAGGTAAAATAAATTTCACAGTGTTTATCTATCCACTTTAAGTGTATTTTCAGAAACTTTTGTTCTTTAGCATATGAATGTTTTATTTCTTCATTTGAGAGGGTTTGCTATCAAATTCTCCTTTTATATATTAATAATTCCCCCCCTAAAAAACCAAATAAACTCACAGTGATCATGAAATAAATTCAACTTATTATACCTTAGGGGATTGTTTGTACAAAAATAAAATAAAAAAACTTATGGGATTCAATGAAATCAATTAGCTGCATTGGAATAGGGAAAGTTTGCTACAATAAAATATATCATCACAAGACAACTCAGAAGTAAAGATCACGAAAAGAAGTTCCAAAATATAAAACAAAGTGGTTTCATACATAATATGTATACTATGTTATGAAGTGCACTTTGTTTTTTTATCAGCAATGAAAATTTTATTAATCAATAGATAAAATATTAGGAGAACAAGTGGTACTCCTATCCACTGAATCTTAGAAATTAACAAAGAGAAAGACAAGTTGATGGATGTCTCATCCAATCAACATAAGAATAAGAGAAGAAAGGAAAGCAGACAATAATAAGGTTCAGGAATGCAGAAAAATAAACTCCACGAATATTTTGTAATAACAAAATTGAATTATCTCCAATAGACAAGATGTTATTTGGAACCTCAAGTTCTCAAATATAACTTTGTTCCTAATGCGCCAAATAGTCCAAATTGTGACAAACCAAAGAGCCACCCATAACTGTTTTTTCTTCTTCTCCAACCATATCAAGTTTTCAGATATGCAAATAGAGTCATTACATCATTATGAATGATAGATGTAAGACCAAAGCAAGAATAAAGTTTTTGCCAAACAAGATAGAATATTGAACAAGAAAAAAACAAGTGACTAGTAGTTTCCTCCAACTCACCACACAGAGAACAAATAAGGGGATCTTGCATAGATAATCCACCGTTATGAAGTGCACTTGTTGCAATAAAAGATATAATAAAAGTTACGAGAATATGGAATTTAAATAAAAAAACTAAAAAAATCAAATGTAACATCATTCATGATAGCAATGCAATAAACAAAATTGTGTTTCAGTATTCTTAAGACAAACATTAATCAAGTTATCACCAAAAGGTATTAAGTATAGTTAAAGCATCCACCCAGAAGAATTAAGCATAGTTAAATATCATTGATGATATTCACTATACATTCTTTGAGGCAAATCGTTTGGTGGTTGAGTGAGGGATAGTTGTTGTGCTTGAAAAAATTCAAAAAAACCCAAATTATTTAATAGAAGATCATAGTCGAAATGTGTTGATGGAGGATCAAAATTTTGTAATGGAAGAATTGAACTTTGATGATTAGTGATTTGAGGTATTTGGACTAACCCCATTGTGGTTGTGTCTTGATATTGTGAAGGTGCAAGTAGATTCTGGGGATTAGGGTTGTGATGGATAGAAAAATGGCTAGACCTATTAGAAGTTAGGTCAAGATTATGGTTATGGATATGGTTATGGTTATGTGGGAGAGGATCCAAGTCGTGACGAGGAACGGAACGAGAAAGTTGGATGTAATCAGCTTCATTTAGAGTTACATCGTGAATACTTTTCCTTTTTTTTATCTCGCCACTTTGTCTAATGAAGTATTTCTGGGCGTGACTCGCAACTTGGCATGGAGTTCTTGTCACAACTGCAAACCTTGAAATACTTCTCCAATCACCTTTGCCATATCTTCTAAGGCCGAAGAGAAATAATCTGTCATTACAAAAAAATATTACAAAATGAAACATATACTAATAATCAAGTTAATAAAGAGGGGTGAAGACAAAAAAAAATTTGTTTCATAAACATACTTGTGTTCATCTTCACTCCAAGCTGTTCCTCTCCGGCGTGGAACGCGTGGTGGTTGTTGGAGTGGTGGTTGTTGTTGAGGTGGTGGTGCCACAACTATGGAGTGGTGGTTGTCGGAGTGGTGGTTGTCGGAGTGGTGGTTGTTGTTAATAGAAGTTCCCCATTGTAGATGTTGAGGAGAGTCAGACATTTTTCTTATGTTTTACAGTTTGTGAGTTAACTACAACTTAATAATTATTGAATGATATAAATAGTGTCTATCATGACTATGTAGAATATAATTATATTGGTTATTGAGTTATAAGATAGATATAATTTTGTAGATATCTTTTTTAAAATTAAATTGCTTTTAGTTTAACTTTTTGAAAATCTGTTTGCAATGAATTCAAAATTTAAAAAGATAGGTATCATGATACATATATTGGAGAGAAAAGTGGAAAAAATAAAAAATACTTATCATGCAAGGTACTTATTTTTAGGGAATTTAGCTATTTTTAAGTTTTGGCAATAGAGATGGAGATTAAATTCAAATTTAAATTTGTATTGTTTATACCAAACTAATTCAATGGATAAGTAAGGCTTAATTGCTCAACTAAAATATTGAAAATAATAATAATAAAATAGTTGAAATATAGTTTTTTAGATAAAACTTAACAAATTATCAACTTTGAAAGATAAAAAAGATTGATAATTCAAATTGAAATTTGATTAATGATATAACAACTTGAATAAGAGGAAATAAAAGATAAAGGATATTTCAAACAGAATTAAGATTAATAATTAAAAATGGAAAAAGATGTCCTAAACGTATTTGGTGGGAGAAATCTCATCCTAGTCTAGTATTATGATAACTAAAATTATATTTTTATGAAAAGATTTAACATTTAAATATATACTTATATCATTGATATAATTTATTTAAAACTATATTGTAAAACAATTTAATTCCTTAATTTTAAAATTTAAAATTTAATTAAACTCGCACGTTGAATTTAAATCCCATTAGTTTTAATAACTAATTGAGGTGAGATGAATTATCTTAGGTTTTCCTCTCACGTCAAATGGCTAAGCTAGTATATACTTCAACAATAGTAGATTTAATGATACATACTAATATAATTATTTCTAATTAACACTTGAATAGGCTTATGGAGTTGGTAAGAAAAATGCATGATATTCTAAAGGCAATGATCATACAATTGAAAACATTAGTCACCTTATAATGTAAATTGCAAAATCTTTGTTTGGTAGAATAAAGTTAGGAAGGAGAGAAAGGTGGCAAGAGGAAGTTGGAGAGAGATATAATTTCGTAGATAGATATAAATAGTGTTTATCATGAATATATGGAATAATATTGGTTATTGAGTTATAAGATAGATATAATTTCGTAGATATATTTTTTAAAATTAAATTGCTTTCATTTTAATTTTTTGAAAATCTATTTGAAATGAATTCAAATTTTAAAAAGATGGGTATCATGATACATATATTGGAGAGAAAAGTGGAAAAAAAAAATACTTATCATATAAGGTACCGTTTTTAGGAAATTTAGCTATTTTTTTAGTTTTGATAACAAAGTTGCAGATTAAATTCAAATTTAATAACTAATGCTTAATTGTTCAACTAAAATATTGAAAATAATTTAAATACAATTTTTTAGATAAGGCTTAACAGATTATCAACATGAAAGATAGAAAATATGGATAATTAAAATTAAAATTTGATTAATGATATAACAATTTGAATAATGGGAAATAAAAGATAAAGAATATTTCAAATAGAATTAAAATTAATAATTAAAAAATGGAAAAATATTTCCTAAACATGTTTTGGTGGGGAGAAATCCCATCCTAGTCGAATATTATTATAACTAAAATTATATTTTTATGCAAAGGATTTAACATTTAAATGTGTACTTATATCATTGATATAATTTATTTAAACTATATTGTAAAACAGTTTAGTTCTTTACTTTTAAATTTTAAAATTTAATTCTAACTCACACGTTCAATTTAAATCCCGGTAGTTTTAATAACTAATTGAGGTGAGATGAATTATATCTTAGGTTTTCCTATTAGGTCAAATGGCTATGCCACTATATACTTCACAAAAAATAGTAGATTTAATGATATATACAATATTAATATCATTATTTCTAACTAACATTTGAATAGGCTTATGGAGTTGTTAAAAAAAATGCATGATATTTGGAAGACAATGATCATACAATTGAAAACGTTAGTCACCTTATAATGCAAATTGCAAAATCTTTGTTTGGTAGAATAAAGTTAGGAAGGAGAGAAAGGTGAGAAGAAATAGTTGAAGAAAAATATTTAGTTGAGGGGAGAAATTTTTTTTCCTCTCCATTTATGAGAAGAAAATAAAACACATATTTATCTTATTTTTCTTTCTTCATTGGCTTTTTTACCTCTTTTGCTTTACCTATCTTCTTCTCTTAAACCAAACAAAGCCTAATGGGTGCACCGTTGACTTGACCACACACCTTAATAAGACATGCAACAAAAGTCTTTATGCAAATCATATCTATATTCTAATAAATTAAATTTTTTAAAAGTTGAATAAGTAGTATTGTATGATTCAAATGAACATACCAGATCGAATTGTCCGACCCAATGCTGAATTGGACCACTTTGAACTATGCAAGGTACTTATTTTTAGGGAATTTAACTATTTTGTAGTTTTGGTAACAAAGTTGTAGATTATAGTCAAATTTAAATTTGTAGTGCTTATACCAAACTAATTCAATGCAGAAGGCTTAATTACTCAACTTGAAAGATAGAAAATATGGATGATTCAAATTGAAATTTGATTAATGATATAACAACTTGAAAAAAACTGAATAAAAGATGAAAGACATTTCAAATGAATTAAGATTAATAATTAAAAAATGAAAAAAAGATTTCCTAAACGTGTGTATTGATGGGGAGAAATTTCATCCTAGTCCAATATTATGATAGCTGAAATTATATTTTTATGCAAAGAATTTAACATTTAGATGTATACTTTTCACATTGATATACTTTATTTAAAACTATATTATAAAACATTTTCTCTTTTTCTTCACTTCAAGACAAATGGCTATGTGACTACATGCTTTACCAAAAAAAAAATGGTTTGATAACTGATAATTATTAATAACATTATTGGTAACTAACATTTGAATAAGAAAATATGCATGATATTCAGAAGGCAATAATTCTTACAATGCAAATTGTTAAATACTAATGGTGAATGATGTATTAACAGTATGAAATACTTTATGATAATAGTGCATAGATTTTAAATTCTATTAAGTTTTTGAAAAGTTTAATAAGTAGTATTGTATGAATACTCAACTATATATATTTTTCTTCTTTCTAAATCACACGCATCTTCCATTAATTAGAAACTATTCTTTTGAAATTGGGTTGGTCAATTATCCACCATAAGTATTCATTTAATAAATCAATGAATGTTGGTGGAAGTGTATTGAGATTGAAACACTTATGCATGAGGTTATAGATTTTATCCTAATTGAAGGAGAGTTTATGACCAAAATAGCAAGATATGTTTCATCCCTAACTATTTTTTGCTTGTTTTTTCTATACTAATCCAATCCATTTCCATTTAAGGAAAAAACCTATATATGTTAATTCAATCCAAACTATACATTGAGAATTAAATAAAACAAACCTGAAGTTGATGTGATCATTCCAAACCCAATAATACCATATAAAACGATATGGCAAAACAATAAGAAAAATGAACATACATACACACTAAGCCTTAAATAATGAATTGTGTAGGAGGGAATGAGTTGTTATCAAAATGGCGCCTAATGCCATAAGTGGGGTGAAATGGTGAATGATATATCCATCACAATGAAAGATAAACATCAGTTACCCCAAATTATATCTCAAATTATGTTCCGGACCAATAAAAACATATCATATCAATTAAAAAAATTAAATATTTATTATTTTTCAATTTTCTGTTTTTGCTCTTCAATATCATTTGTCCGTGATATAGTTTGAGACATAGATTAGAACAACAAATCATTGTCCCACAATCAACAGGATGCAAAAAAGCCTAATGTAGATTAATACAACTTGTATGTTGTGACTCTCCTCCATTATCTCCATGTTCTAGTTGTCATATGATTAGATTACAACATTGAGGTTGGCAATAACCTCTTGAGAATCTTGGGTAACAACACTAGTGTCATCTTTAGAATGAGCAATAATGTCTCTGATACTAGACTACCCAAGCCCTTTTTCCCTTATAACGACATGAGATGACATTCAAACAGTGTTTATAACTCTATCATTTAAAAAGAGTGAATATCCAATTAGATAATATAAGTTTTATACATTGTCACTATATTATTTATTCTAATTATCATTGACTCTTCAAGAACACTCACTATGCTACATATCACAATTAACGATGGTCATTCAACTGCGTTTGTTAGAACAACACGGTTAAAAATGAAGCAGAAGATAATCAACCATGTTCATTAAATGATGCATTGTTACATTAAATAGACTAATATAACTTCAACAGCAGAGACGTGAATGTACATTGTTGAATTAACGTTGACTTGAACGAGTGTTGTTTAACAACACACATTTAAACCAACGCTGGTAATTTACATAAATTCAACAATGCAAGATTGAGACAACACTTTTGAATATGACATAGAAAGTTACACTTTCTTTAATGAGCGTTGTTGATAGGATATGACGTTTAAGCATCAAAAGTTGCTTAAATGAGCGTTGTTGAAAATGTCATATCACCATCAGATCTTAAACAAGCACTGTTAATTTACATCAATTTAATAGCACAAGATTGTGAGAGTGTTGTTGAATATCACATAGTAACATCACTTTCTTAAATTAGCATTGATGAAGATGTTATTTCAACAGTGCTCTCTTGAGTGAGCGCGGTTCAAGTTGCCTTATCAACAACACTCTCTTGAATGAGTGTTGTTAAGGATGTCATATCAACAACGCTCTCTTGAGTAAGCGTTGTTGAATATAACATCTTTAACATCACTTTCTTAAATGTGTGTCATTGATTTTATACGACGTTTAAATATTACAAAAATTAATAGTGGAGTAATTGATCTAAACACCATTCTCTCATTTATGTGTCTATTTGTTTGTATGCATTTTTTTTGTCGCTTCATGATGTGGGTTGCACATCTGCCAAGGATGACGGTAGTCATTCTCTTTCCATTTGCATCTACATATGTTGTGGTTCACACTAATGTTTCCAAGTCGTGTTATATTTGTTGTTTTCTTCTCAACCAAGCACGATACTAGGTTCAACAGTTTTCTCTGCCTATTATATTCAATGATTTGTATTTTTATTTGTCTAGTTAGTCATTGTCTCATTTTTTAATTAATCATGACGTACAAAGAGAAGAATATAGGAGGGGAAAAAAATAAAAAAACCAAAAAGAAAGCAATACAAGGCACACACAAAAAGGAAAGTTTTGTTGACCTAAAAAAAATAGAAAAAAAGGTCACTACTCATTATCTTATCCCGCATATAGGTGAGCTTTTGTATTCAATTGGTGGTCTACTGTGATTAATAGTAACGACTTAAAGTGCATTCTTAGGGTTTAAATATTTCATTATTCATCTTGTAACATGTCGTTTTCCATTTACAGCTTTGACACTACCAAATGTTTTAGTTATCAGATAAAGTACTTATTCATATGTTTTACTCTTCTTCATGTTCTTTCCAGCCTTTTTTTGTAACACCCCAGTTCTAACATACGACCTCTCAGACCCATGAATATACTGAGCGTGTCACCCATTAAGCTTAAATACTCCATGCACTATTTTAGTCCCCTCCAAGGGGAGCCTCTCGCGACTCGAACCTGTGACCTCAGGGGTAAATAGTCACTATATCACTGCGTCACTACCACTATAAATATAACATTGTTTATATATCATAAATAATAAATATAAAAAATAATGCATGAGTCATAATAAACATAAAAATTAGTTTATACATATATTACCGAGCCTACTCATAAACCTAACGAGTCGAACTGTATCTAACTCAATTTTGGCTCATTTATTTAACGAGCTCAATTTCCAGCTCAAAATCAGCTCATTTTGGTTCATGAACCAAGTTTATCAAACTAAATAATGAATCAAGTTTCAGACGAATACCAAGTTAGTTCGGATCATTATGAGCCATATGTGCAATCATTCAAGACTTACAATAATAAGGGATCCATTTTTATTTTTTTAATCATTATTAATTATATTATTAATATATTTATATTTATAAACGATATAGTAATTTTAATATATTTTATAGTTTACTTGGTGATCATCAAAACATAGGTAAGATGATTAAAACTTTAGAATTTCTCAAAATTTAAATTTATAAATTGATACTAAGTTTTATGTAGTATCCAAAAAATTAATTATCTTGTAAAACTACAACACTTAAAAGTATCTGTAACTATAAAATTTTCTCAAACCCTATAGAAAATTATCACTATTTTTTTTTTTATAAATTAGGCCCGTGTTTTGTTCTACCTAGCACCTTATACATGTCAGGATCAAAAGTAGATATTAACACACCCCAGTTTTGACATGCGACCTCTCAGGCCCATGATTATACTTATTCATCATGTTTGTATGTGTCTTTATTCAAATATGTATAGAGTAATCACATTTTTTTGGTCGAATAACCATTGATTCTCTAATTTTTCATTATATATATGATTAAAAATATATCTACATATATCATTTTATATGTCAAATTACATATTCATAATAATAAATAATAATGAGAAAATTTTATTTAAAATGAGTATGCATTGTATTTAATCGGGTCTAGGGTCTGATCGGGTTTAAAGGCTGACACAATCAATACTTAGGGTTGGGTTAGCTTTGGGGCTAGGGTCGGCTTCGAGTTCAAAAAAATAACCCGATCAACATTAGGGTCGGGTAAGGACAAGCCTTAACTCGTCCCAATCTGGCCATGCTCACCCCTAGGGTGAAGTACCCAAAACTGAGAGCTTGAAATACTACGAGTCATACTGAAAGATGAAAGGATTTTTTCGGTACTATTAAAGGTATTTTCTCACTTTATAGGTAAAGGAATTAATCACTTTCGGAGTGTGTGACTATCCCTCCTAATAAATATCATTCTCACGAATCAATCACCGAACTTTTTTGTTGGTACTTTACTAAATCAATGTCTTTGATGACATTGATTTTAAACATCATATGCAAGAAGGATGGATAACCTCATTGCACAAACTCCCATCACCCACCTAGTGAAGTCTTACAAAAATAGATATATGGAGCCTCACTATGTTTATCTTAATATTATTCTCTCAATTGTTAGTTTCAATATGGCATCAGAAGGTCTTAGTATCTAGCTCCACTATATGAAAATATCTGAGATGTTAAAGACAAATGAAACATCTGAATCGAACACAAGCTATTAGAAATGACAAAATAGATAGGATTTTTATTTTCAAATCCCTGCATACATTCATACTAACAACAATGACATAAAACATTATTGTTTATATTTAGTCAATAATACACAAAAATACCTATGGCATCAATAATCACTTTAATTGAATCAACCTTTCTTCTTGATTCTAAAGGAAAATCTAGCCATACTAGTATATACCATTAGAACATATGCACATGTATCAAGACAGAAACATGCACCTAATGAACATATAGCACAATTAGTAGCACTCACATTTATAAGTATATTTTTATTTTTTCTATTTTTGCTTCAATATCATTCATTCGGGACATTATTCATAAGTGTCGTGCAACATGTGCAAGTAGCATTTTTATATGTCATAACCAAGTTTTGCATCAATGTTCCTCTCTTCCAAACCCATTTCTACTTCTTCCAAATCTTTCCTTGCTATATCAACATCTACTTCTGCAATAGCTAGTTTTGTTCTTAGCTTCCTCACTTCAGTCTCCAAATAAACCACAATATCTTTTAGATTCTTCACTTTCTCAGCTTTTTCCAAGTATGCTTTAACATCCAATGCAGATTGAATATATGGTTCTAGCCATGTCAAGTCAAATCCAAACAACTGAACTTCTTCCCATAGACATTCGAGGTTTTCCCGCGCTTTCTCGTCCATGTTCTTCATCTTCGTAGTCTTAAGGAAATGTAGGACTTGACCCAAAGTTATGAATGCCCATAGAATGTACTTAGGACTTTTTTTCATCTGGCTTTCTATCAATGAAGGATGACATAAACAAACCTCTTCTAAAAGTGGAAAAAATGTTGCTTCTTCTGGTCCTAAACTATTGATATCTAGGATTTCACTAAGATGTATTACGGGAACTTCCTTAGGTCCATCATCATATATAGAAGGGTAAAAAGAGGGTTTGTTTATGTGTCCATGGTTAGGACTATGTGTCCTTTCTGAGGGTGGAATCACAATTCCGAAATCTTCCTGAGATCGAAATTCTGATTTTGTTTGTATTGTGGAATTCCTTGTCTCTTCAGAATATTCTATTAGTCTAGCTACAGAGATGCTATTGGTTAGAGATGGAGTAGTAATTTGAAATGCATGATCTGAAACAGCAACTTGGGCTGCAATGATGCAATGGCCGTTTATGAGATATCCTTGTTTCGGATTATAAAAGTCGCTTAGATGCATGAATGATGAGCCCCAAATTCGATATCTTGAATCAAACTTCTGTTGAGTTTCTGGAAATTACAAACATCGAGAATCAATCACTGAATTGTGTTACATTTGCTACAGTCATTTACAACCAAATTCTAATCAATTGTTGCAATGAATTAAACAGAACCTAATCCAAATAGTATTATCTTACATCAACTTTTTGTATCACTACTAGTATATTATATATGAATCTGGAGCAAGAGAACTATTCACGTCAGAACAATGCGTTATTGTCAGAAATGAACGGTTAAAATTAAAAAAATACATGCACATAACTATCATGTGACCAATAACTAACTTTTAATCCTAATCAATTAGTTGTGTGAAAGTTGTAATTTGCCATGGTGAAAGGATGAAGAAATGAGCAATGCATGATGATGAACCTTGAGTTTAGGAGCTTAAATCTTAAGCTTGAAGCAAGATATGAAAGATAGGAAGATGAACAAGAAAGAGATGAAAGAATGCTTCTAGGTTTTATTGAAAGAATGAATTGAAAACTTGAAATTGTGAATTAAACTAAGAAAGGTATTTAAACTACTAAAAATAGTAAACCAGAAAAACAGAAAAAACTAACTGAAAGTAACAGCTTTCTATAAATGGAAACTTTAACTAGTTTGTGAATTATTGGATTCAGTTTGATTGGGCTTTGTTGAAGAGTGATTGGGCTGCAATTTATCTTTTGTTGACAGGTTGTAAGACTCAAATTTATCGTTCTCACCGTTTTTATATATATCAGTTTTCCTATATATATATATATATATATATATGAATGTTCAAATAACAAGATTGTTAATTATGTAACAGATACCTTTTACAATTGATTTCTCATTATCCATTTGGTTGATTAGAGATAATTTGAAATAAGCAAATTTGCTCCATCCATATGCTGGTAAAGGACCCGAAATCTTCAAACACAGTGATAAATGGTCCACACCTTTCTCTATTGGTTGCACAACTATCCTCCTGAGATTAAATGAATATTAAACTTAGATATTAATATACTTGTCAGTTGAGTCACATATGCTGAGAATGTATGAATTTTATATATTATCACTGTGTTATCCATTATTCATATTTTGTCATTATTGACTCTTCAAAAAAGTAATACAAATAAATTGTGGATGATGTATCAACTGTGTATAATTCTTTACACAAACAATGGATAAATATTACGTTAAAAAAGTTTCAAGTTTTTGCTATTGACTTACCATCTACAACCCCCAATAACAAAAGACTTGGACCGTAGTTTCTTGGTGTTCTTCTTTGAGAAACTTTCAATTATCCAAGTGAATTTCTCAAGATTAATCTTTGTTCCATGTTGATTCTCCATTACAATAGCTTACAAGCTACACCTTCTATGTCACTATAAAATAAAACAAACAAAGCTTGAGATTGCATATATAAAAACTTCATATTTATAGTAAATATGTGTATATACACAAGGTGAGTAATCTATAGCTGTATAATTCTAATATAAATTCAAGGTACTTAGAAACTGAAACATGAAACTCAGTGAAAGTCCTAGATGATTGATGTCAAATAAGAGACTTAAGGATAAGATAGAAAGAAGAAATATTAGTACATATTTACTTTGGAGATTCAATAGTCACATACCAAGCCTATGGTGACAAAAATTGAAGGAGAAATGGAAGCAAGAGCAAGAGAGATCAATATGGTTTTGTAGAGATAAAAGTCAAGTCAACTATGTCTCACTTATTAAGAAAATTGATTATATCATTATCAGAAGTTGTAAAGCATAAGTCATAGACTAATGAAATTTTGCAGAAAAAACATGCTTTAATATTGAATTTATTCTAATTTTTGTGGTCAATTAATCCTTTTAAAAAACACATAACCAACTTGAATTTCTTGTTTTTTTTATTTAAATACATTAAGGTAAGGTTGTTGCTTAATAACCAAGAAATCATGGGTTGAAATCAATTTTGGACTTTATAGGAGATATATTTCAGTATAGTTGGGAATCCATATATAAATTAAAAAGTACAGCAAGTCCAAAAAGGTGATTTCCTCCACATAATTACCACTGTATGTATATTTGTTTGTTCTATGTTGAATTTTTCCATCAAATGAATAGATGATAAGAGAATACTTCTGCCTCAGTTAGAACCTTAGGTTCTGGGTTGTAGATGATTGGATACAAATGATACAAGTAACACCAAGCCAAGATTAAATATATTGAATTTTTTGTAATAAGAAAACTTAAAAATAGTATATTTGACTTTGTTTTTCTTGCTTAATTAAAGGATTCTGAACATAACCAGGAGAATAAGGGTATCACAAATAATTAAAACTGGTTGTATAGCTAATACTAATTACTTCATATTTCATAGCAAGAGATGTATGATATCTGTAAATCTAGATACCCTTATGAAAGGGTGAACTAATTTTGACATTACTGCAATTTGTGATGATCCTTGTTCATCGTCCACTTAAACTTCAGAGAATCGTAATTGAAAATTAGGTGGAAGTTGAAGAGAGGACAATAGAAAGAACAAAACAACTACAGAAGCAAAACCATAATAAATTAATCAAAACTCATTTCAATCTTGATGCTTAAACCAGAAACATCAACACTCAAGTCAAGTCATTATACGAAAAGAAATAAGATCCATGACAACAATATCAGATGCTATATAACCTTCAGCATCCACTAGTTACCACAAAATTCAAGACATAATATCGTTTTGACTAAATTTGAAGACAAACAAATAAAACCATCTAGCGCAATCTTCTTGCCTCCCTTTCAGACTCAAGAAGGGTAAGAGTGTCTCCTTCTCTCACTGGTCCTTTCACGTTCCTCATAATTAGACGGTTCTGATCGTCTAGAAACCTCACCCTGACCTGAGTCACCTGCCCTCTGGATCCAGTACGACCGATGACCTTGACAACAATGGCATGCTTAACTGCAGACTCCATCCTGTTCAAAAAAACAGACAATATTTAGTGGATGAAATTGATATAAGTATAGGGACGACAGATTGGTGTTAAGTTGAAAATAAGGCAACAACATAAGTGTCATTACAACAAACACACCGACTAGCATTGTATGTCGTCAACTTCAAATTTCAGTAGAATTTCTAACAGGTGTAGTACGAAAGGCCAGGACAAACAGAATATAAAAATAAAAAACAATTAACACAAAACATACATCAAGTTTCCTATGATTAGGCCAAAAATTATTACACATATCAGTTCAACACAACCACAATCGTGCGCTAAAATTAGCCTTTAAGTTATCATCAATTTCACATACACAAAGAAAACCAAAACTTAGTCAGACATAATATCAATATATACCAATGTTTATAACATAAAAAATAATTCTTCGAATGTTACAACCAACTGATTTGTTAACAAAACTCTGAAGTTAAACCAATTTAGATGTAAGAAATTAATAATACCAACAACAAAATTAGAACAGACTTTAAGTTATTTTGTTGGAATTAGACAAGTAAATGACCAAATCAATACATGGTCACCACATAGCCAGCGCTGAATAGTATACATGACCCCAGAAAATCAAAATTCCATATGAAGATTTTATAATAAACACATTATAATATGATAACCAAACTAAATGTCCAAAGATGTAATATACATCAAGCTTCACTGGATAAGATTAAAAGGATCAACAAAAAATAAATCCAAATTCAACTAAAGCTACAGGATCCAAATCGGGAACAAATCTCTACAGGTTCAACAGAACAACGTTAAAGTTTCATTAAAAAAACAATTTTTTACTATAAAAAAACCCCAAAGCAGATTTCTTTTAAAAAAACAATCTTTTTGGGACAAATTAGAACCAAGTTGTACAACATCGACGAATAATCATGTATTTTATAAAAAGGATAACACTATGAACGATTAGAATCAAACACAATAAAATCTCAATAACAATTTAATGAAAAACAATGAATCGGAGAAAAAGGATATGTGATGAATTTGAAATGAATAAAAGAAGAAGGTTTGATTCAAACCTGAGATGATGAAAGAAGAGCGAGGAAGAGGGAATTAGGTTTGAGACGGCTTCGCCTTTTTTCGCAAATGAACGAGAGAACCAAAACCCTAATTTTCAACGATTTTATAGTAAATCAAGTATCCACGAAATTACTATTCTACCCATACTTTTTTGTACTCTACTGTATTTTGCAATCCCTGGTTGAGATTATTTCCAAAATTAGATTACTTATTTCTTATATATATTTTTAAATAAATCTTAAAAGATAATGAAATATGTTTGGGGGAATATCTTTTAATAATATCAAAATAATCCAATTTCTGATTATAATTGATAGCTACTGTCTTGACTAACTTTTTATTAGCTTAAATAAATTTTTGGTTATTAGATTATATAGAATGTTAGGGGAAATCGAACTCAAACCATTTCAAGTTTACACCATTTTCATAAAAATAAAATCACTTTTTAGTTTAACTAACTAATAAGGAATTAGTTAATTGGTAAAATGTTTTATTGAATCCTATTAAAACATCAAAGATTTTGACTTTGGGATAACTTTTGTTAAGAGGGACAACCACATGTTCCAAAATTGATTAGTTCATTGTCATTGGATAAAACTAAATGGAAATTAATTTTTTGGCTCCTATAATTTATTTTATTTTTATTAGGAAAAATCTATTTAAATTTTATGTTTTTTGCAAGTAGCTATTGTGAACAAATTTTTCTTCATAATTACCCATTAAATTTTATAGGTTGGTATAAATCTATTGTTAAATCACTCCAATTATTCAGAGAAAACCGTTATTAAAATATAAAATTAATTGATAAGAATCTTAAAAGTGGTTTAATATTGATATAAATAATAATGATCTACATTCGATGTTAAAACAAAATGTTAGAGTTAGAATTTTTCGTGCTATTAGTTTGAAATTATCAAAATAACTCAATGTGAGATGCATAAAGTCTTTACCATTTAAAGGTTTTCAGTGAAATTCTTATGGTTTAAAAAAATCTTAATTTCAAATGATTGTTTCAAGTTAAAACCCATCTATTTATAAGACATTTAAAATCAAGTCCTTGAAACATTTTCCTTAGCAAGGGCTTTTGATATTATTGGGTCTCTTGAACAATGAAAATTTGTGAGAGAAATGGAGACATTTCATTGTGCTCCAAATGCTGAAGGACAAAATCAAGAAGAGACATTGAGTTTACTTAAGTTGACTTGAGTTATCAACAAGATGTTGGTCTAATGATGTAAGACCCTAGTAAATTCTCAAATAGAGGTTGAGAGTTTAAATCCAGAAATGACACTTATTAAAGGGACAGGTTGATAGCCACTCATCCCAAAATGATTAGTTTTTTATACCAAAAAAAACCCTACTTGAGTTTCCAATAAAGTTTGGAGCTTTGAATTGCTTCCTGTTTTTTAAAATAGTCTGAGATGATTTTGGAGAACAACAGAAGATAAAGTGCACAGTGTTGTAGTTTTAGGACAAATGATGAATGCAAAATCAATTGACAAAGTCCTTAAATTGTGAAAGTGGTTATGATAAAGGATTTTAAAAGGGTTACTCATGTTAAAAAGTAACATTATTGCTTCAACCAAAATAACATTCCAAAGGAATAGGAAAAGTTGTAATGCTGCAATGAAAAATAGCTCAAAGATGAAAATAACCAGTGTCACACAAGTTTATAACTCCAAGAACAAGAAGGGTAAGCAACCATAAAAAATCAATGAATGGTATTAGAGCTTAACCAAAAAGAAAAATCGAAATTTGTCCCCGGGTTCATGCAGAACTGGACCTACTCTGCATGTAAAGATTGCAGGAGAGCATTATTGAATTCTGAATTCAGTCTTCAGTTTTATCTGATGAATCAGGTTGAAAGTATATCCGCCTGTTCCGCGGCATTATTCTCTGCGGCATATCCTTTATCATGCAGCTAAATCCGATACATTTTTCACTTTCGAAGTTTGTATGCTCTCTTTTAAGTTATCATCTTCAATATCTTTGTTCTTAACATTACTCTTGACCGTGCCCTTAGTATCCACTTCCGAATTCTGAATGTCGTTTTCCTTATCATCAAAGTTGATATTTTCAGTGCTATTCTCTGCATTGCCCGCATTTGTGGCACTGATTTCTCCTTTATCTGCTACTTTTTCCAAATTTATCTGGTTGCTCTCATTGTTGCCCTTAAGTAATTCACTACCCGTGGCGTCTTGGTTCTCCTTGTGAATCTGTGTGCCATCATCGATTGCAACACTAATTTCAGCTTTATCAGATAAAGTAATCGTATTTGAAGTCTGTGTCCTCTCTTCACTGTTCTTGTTCTCAAGGTGACTGTGGTCACTATCATCACTCTTGGCGGTATCCTCATCTTTATCGGATAAATTTACCATAGTTCGTCTCCTCTCTTCACTGCCATTGTTTTCAATGTGACTATGTTCGCTATCCTCGGTCTTGGCAGCATTCTCTGCACTACTTATATTCACACTGTCACCCTTGTCAGCTTTATCTGGTGAACTTACCATATCCGAAGCCTGTGTGTTCTGCTCACTGCCCTTCGTATCGGTGTCAGCAACTTCCACATTAGCATTCTTGGTAATAGTCTCTGAGCTATTTTTTTCCACAGCCCTCACCTTAATAGGCCCTAACTTAGCTTCAATACCCTTGACAATGATGCTTAAAGATCTCACATCCCGTGCCTGAGCTAACCGGCCGCTTGATTCAGCCTATCACAATAAACAAAGAGTTTTGAACATTGATTATAACAAGGAAATTGAGTATCGCTTCCCAAATAATACGGCATAATAAATGGTAACTAATGACCGAAGTTTCATGTCTCCAATGGATTATCTAAAGCAACAAATTAAGCTTATCAACTCTATGGGAAAAAAACTGAGCATGTTCAGTGCACTTGAGGTGAATTGATGGGGATAAGGGGATCCCTTCGTAGAAGGTGGCAACTTAATCCCTCTCAACCCATGCTCTTTCATGTGTTACCTTTTTTGTGCAGGTATAGTTTACATATTACCCAAAAAAAACTATCGGGTAAAACCAAATTTATGCCGTCAAAACATTGATCGAGATTATATCCAAAAAACTGCAGAGGAAGCCAAAAGAGATACACATGCTTAATTTTGTTTATTATGGGAGAGGCTTAATATCTACAAACTCAATTATCAAATAACCTTTCTGTGTTTTATACCTTCTGGAGGACGAATGTGATTGTGGCAGTGAATGGATTTAAATCTTTTCTTGAACGGTTTAATACAAAATCATGTGTTAGAATTAACTTAAGGTAATACTTGAAATATATCAGCTCATGCCCTTTTCAATCCGTATCCGGATTAAGGATTTTCACATGCTATAAACGACAAGATTTTAAACACATGAATTCATTGTCCAACACATCACCAAGTCAAATTATTAAAATTAACACAACCTTGTTGACATCGGTAACAACTTGTAGTATGGGCGTGATCAAGAGGTAATGCAAAAACCTTTTGCTTAATTTGAAAGAGATAATGCAAAAAGATGGATGCACAAATGCTATTGTAACTTGTAAATAACAATTAATGTAGAAATTATAGAAGTGTTATTTGTCAAATACAATCTTCTAACATTAACGAGCCATTGCCATTAGCCAATTTGGCTACGGAAAAAACAACAGCCGAAGATAAAATGTTTAGCCAGTATTTCAACTATAGGCATGTTTAATAGTGTAAGGTCTCAGCATCGAAACTTTTTTAATGGTGTTTGTGAATAATCGACCAAAAGGAACGCAAGTGGAAAAAAAAGGAAGGAGTGACACAATTTCAATAACGACTCCAACCTTCAATCACGGAATTTATTTATCAAAATGACGATGGTTTCCTTCCATATACTCTCATTCATATATTTAAGTGACAAAACTTCCCTATCGTATCTACCCTCAATAACTACAATGAATTGTTTTTCAGATGTCAAGAAACCCATCTCTAATGTTTTTCAAACAGAGTTCTGTGTTTACCATTTCAAATACATAATAAAAAGCAAGTACTGAATTTCAGTGCCGAAAGTCTTAGGCTTTTAACTATATAAGAAACACTCATGTCTTTATTCATTAGATATAGACTGACCTGTAGAATTTCCTCCACTCGTCGTTGAAGATCTTCCCCATTTGCTTGCTTGTGCGTGCCTTTAAGCAAGTGAAACAAGTGAGAATGAACATCATCTGAACAATGTTTACCGATCATACATTGCACAATAGCAGAACGACAACCGACTGCGAAAAAAGGACAGTTTATGAGCTTCATGGGACAAACAGTTATACAATGCCTGTCCATGTCACGTCTCATAATGCTATCTGGACACCTCTGTTCGCACAGAATTATCTTGAAAGGACAAGTTGAATCATGCTCCTTCAAATGACCTGCACAAAATCTGGCATTGCATCCCTCGTTTTCGCAAAATATGGATCTAAAGTTGCAGCTGTCAACATGATTGGAAAGCTCTTCGGGAGAATTAAACTTCATGCCACAGTGATATTTGTTCTCAAAGTCAACATTCTTAAGGAAAGTTTCTGCAATTGTTTCTCTTCTATCTAGAGTCCAAAAACCATTAATTTCCATCTCTTGAACGAAATCCTCTATATTGTCTTCCCTCTTTTCACTTAACAGCCATCCCGAAACACGGGTAAAGAAATTCCTCTTTAAACTCACAAAGTCATCAACCATATTAGAAATGATATCGAAAGGATGATCTGATACTTCACCATCCAGATCGCCTTCCAATATAACAGACTCGGCAACAAACGATTCACTTCTCTGGGTAACATAATCTATCATTTCCTTCCTCAATTCATCGACCACTGAACCAGGCGTCCTGAAGAGATCACCTGATGTGTTGTCAACACAAGCCGAAGCAAGTCCGGGAAGGAACATCTGAGCCAACTTGTGAATCACTTCTGTATCACAAAGATCACAATGGAACAATTGACCTCCCTCTTTCACCTCTTCAATCTTCTCGGGCCCGCCGAGGTCCACGTCAATTGTGGGCGGATCCATGCTTGATAATATCTAAGCAAAATTTATTTTTTCAGGATAACATAAAATAAAATTCATAATAACTCAATCTTTGATACCATCAAAATCATTTTCACATTTCTTTAGATTAAATTCATTGTTTCATTATATCATGATCAGATTTAAATTGCGGAATCATACTATTCGTGAGAGCAATTATAGTGTGACTTCGAATCACAATGATGCGGCTGCATCGGGCTACAAGGCAACCGCATCGGGTCATATCAAATTCAAAAATATTTTTTTAATCACAAAATAATTCACACCGCAATGGGCGCAATCCGCATTGCAACGGCAGCAATGACCCCGATCACGACTACAACCGCAATTTAAAACACGGATCATGATCATCCAGTGAAATATTTATATATCTCCTATAAGGAAATAAAAAAAATCAGCATCTAATCTAATGCACAATGAAAAGATATTGCAGATATCATGATCATCAATTGTGAAACCAAAATTCAAAAATGAAATTACATTAATTGGTACCTAAAACAGCATATTTCAGCAACCAACAAATTTTCAAAATCTGGATTCTCTCACTGCAAATCTAATTATCTATGATCACATTCAACTTTTTCATATAAAATGGGTATCCTTAAAATTTTCAATATCTTATAGATTATCATGTAAACAGAAAAGGATGAAGAAAAAATGAAACTTACCGACATGGGTATTGGAGATGAAAAAAATTAGGTTCTAAAGGATCATTGGTTAGAAGAAAAAATTTGGGATTCAGAATTTTGAAGAAAGTTTCGGTTTTTTCGGGAGAGAAGTGGAGTGGCAGAAACACCATTTTTTTATATATCTATTCTTTTCACCATAGAATATTAGCACTGCTTTTAATATTTAATTAACATTGATATGAAAATATAAATAAAGTTTAATATCTATGTAAAGTTTTTTTTCAAGATTAATACCTTATTTATTAGTATATTATTATATTCCTTTTATTTAATAGTTAATAAAATGGTGAAAGATATATATTCAAATTGTAAAAACTGATATATTTTCTGTTGTATAAAGGAAGCGATCGTTATATATCATTGATTGCAACTATTAATATAATATTAGAGAATATGGATGATAACGGGCAGAATGGATATGGATAGTGTTTTTTCGTACTCCTATATGCACCATTTGTGTGTGCTCACACGAGTAGTGTGTATTCGATGGTACCAAATAGGTTTTTACGTTTAAATATATTTATATATTTTTTAATAATAAATATATATATATAAAATAATTATTATATGAATAATAAATTTTATATACATGTTAAATTTAGCATTATAGTTCAATTATTCATAAGCTATTTTGATGGTATTCGTTGCGAGTGTTTTAGCGAGTATTTAAGATGAGAATTTTTGTCATCTCTATTAAAGAACGATGATTACAAACTCTAACACAATTATGAGCTCAAATATTCATAGGATATTTCTATTTGGTGTGATGTAACAACAGATTTGATTCTAATATATATCATCTTGTTCGTTTCAATATTATGCAATAAAAGACCGGAAAAAACATATTTCAAGAATAAACTTGCACTTTCAGGAGCACAAATAGTGGAACCAAAAACAAATTTCCTTTCATATTATAAGCCAAGATTATCACAATATGCATTGAGACAAAGAACATGTTTGTTGATGCAAGTATGACAAACACTATGATATATTGTTCCCATTAGATACCTGACAATCCATTTGAGAGCTTTACATTGCTATTCTAGAATCAGTAATTGACAAACAATACTCACATCATATGAAAGTTCATGGGTAATAGTAGTAATTCTATGGAAATTATGGGTACGTTTCTCAATGAATGAGATATTGGATTAGTTCACACAAATTAAAGATTGTTACAACATTTGAAATATATTATCGTAAGAAATCACACAATGTGTAGTATTTGAATGGGGAGAAATCAATATTATATATTATATTCAAGTTTATTATTATATTTTCTACTAATAAGAAACATTCATGGGTATATTACACTTTCTTATTTTTTAATGATATATTAATACTTGTTCAACTCTCCGGAGAATGTGTACATGATTGATACAAGCTTTTTAACAAAATGTTAGAAACAATTATTACTATTAAGTAATGTTCACTTCTATTGCACCATCAATTCCTATTATGGAGAAGTGGTAGAATCTTATTGGCCACATATTAAGAAAAGTAAGTCAAGTGAAATATAGCTCAATAGTCAAAAGATGTATATTTAAAGAGCTTTATAAGGAAATGACATATTTTATGAGAGCACGAAATATTATTTAATGCATCAAATTGAATTGGAGCCCAGCCCACCAGGAAATTTGTTATATACTTTATATTTAGGTTGGAGTGTCCAAAATACTTGATGGCCACATGTTGACCCAATATTTTGAGAGAACAAATATCTAGAAATAAATGGTTTTATCTTCTTCAAAGCCACGAGACAATGTATATTCCATCTCACTGTTAAGATTTGTAAACATTGGACCACCCATAAGATCTCGACCCATTAGTGGACAACTAAGATTTGGTTCATGTGACTGTCTATTAATGACTGAACTAGATATGGGAAAGGGTGATAGTGACAAAACATGACTGAAGTCAGCATCATCCAAGCCGCAGAACCCTGCTACAAGATTGAGCATGTCGTGTGAATGACACGAAACCCTTCTAGGCTGCCACAAGATTGAACATGCCGTTTGAACATTATGGGCTACTATCTATCAATTTGTCATGTGGCAGGAGTAGGTCTAGTATGTGGCTACGATAGTCTGAACAAAACAAGGTAACCCAACATGGGTAAAGCATTATGATGATGAAGTACAAACACAATAGAGTCGCTCAATACGATTAAAGCAACCTCACTAGTTTAGGCAACGATACAACAGAGCTGCTAGTCATGATTAAAACATCCACCTTGGAGCATACCTCACTTACAAAGAAGATCACTTACACTCTGGTGCTTTGTGTCTATCTTCTTTCTACATATATTTAATTATAGTGACTTGAACATCATAGTTCCTTTTTAGATGCCACTCAAGGCAGTCTAAGGTTAGCTCTTGTTCTGATACAACATGAAGATATAAAGTTACATGAAGACCTTATATTAAAGGAAAGAAAACTATAACAACTAATCAACTAAAAAATAAATGAGTCTAAACTAATTACTAGTATGAGTTTAAACTAATTACTAGCCTGAATTTAAACTAATTACTAGTATGAGTTTAAATTAATTACTAATACAATATTAATCCAAAATATATTTCAATAAATAATCCACAACGTTGTGTGAAAAGACAATCTTAAACTCTTAATTTATTTCTCCTAAGAATTTAAAAAAAAATGATGGGATAATTGTTACTTTTAATTATTTAGACAATATTTTTTTATAGTCTCTCCTCTACTTTTTCATGAGCAATAATATAAGAAATAAAGAATGAAGTGTGTAGATAAATTAAAAGAATTCATCTTTGGAAAAAATAAAATAAAAATACTGAAAAAATGAAATGCATAAATAAAATAATGAGTCTATGGGGATATATTGCTCTACTAAAATGATTTTGAATGTAATATGGGAAAATAAAATCTATCTATTTAAAAACAAATAATTATCCAACATAGATTGAAAAGTAGTAATATTCATAATTTAATAATGTGTAGATCCAATTAAAAATGAATAATTTGTGCACAATTTTACACCCTCTTAACTTCCCAAAATATACATCACATCTATCAATTCACATACAAAAATTCAAATTCAAAATAAACAAAGTATTTAATATATATAGATTAACTATGTAAGTGTTACGCTGTCGGTAAATTTCTATCATTAATATGTTAACTACTGTTCATTTTCAAACAAAAATATTACAAATCAATAGTAGATAATGTATTGACAATATAAACAACTTTACATTATCAGTATATAAATTTTAAACTCATAAATAAATTAGTTTCCAAATAATAAACTAATAATATAAATAAATGAAGAGATAGGTATTCACTTAGTTGTTAAAAATATATTTCATATCTTATCCATCAATTTTATAGGAATGAAATGATTCACATGATAGATCTAAAAAGTTAGATTTTTGTAAAATTGATGATTAAAATGTTATTAGTATTTTGAGTAGCGTGCAAATCAACTGCTCCCTATAACAAAACCATTTCGGTTGTAACTTCACGCGCCCGCTCCATTTTCGTTCCTCTTTCTCTTCTCCACCATTCTCCGATCTCACTCACCGGAGAAAATCTTCCAAACCTAACTCCGATTCAGAACGGAATCGATCACCATGAGCGCCAATTCGTTACCGTCGGATTCTTCTCACGATCTTGACGAACAGATCTCGCAGCTCATGCAGTGCAAACCACTCTCCGAGCAACAGGTTCAGTTCGATTCCCTTCATTCTTTACGATCTGGTTTGTTTCCGAAGAAACGTGTTGTTTATTTACGGAATTAACCTTGATTTGTGTAGTGATTTGATTTTGGTGAGAGTATGAGTGGAAAAGTATGTGAAACTATGGTTGATTTCACGAAATGGAGATAGAGATGGATGAATTGTTTTCTTGGAAATTTTATGTGACGCAAATAGGAAGAGATATATAATATTTTATGTGGAATTTGCATTGTGAATCTTGAGTGAAGACTATTTGAAACTACGGTTGATTTCACAAAATAGAGATAAAGATGCGAAGTTTTTTTTTATTTACATGCCCTGATATGAAGCAAATAGGGAGAGATAAAGTAATATTTGTTTGCCAAAAACGAGTTTTTAGCGGTAAATTTTGCTTCATGAACTGTGGTATTTGGTGTGTTATCAGTGGCTTAATTTGGAAAAGATTGTTTCTAGATCTTGCTAATTTGGAGTTTTGATATCTAAAAATACGGATTTTCTGTCCTTGACTCTGGGAATAGGAATTTCCATGAACTGTTGGTAGTGCCCTCGGATATTTGGGGAGATGAAGTAATTCCTTGAATGCAGTAACATGTTAATCTACAAAACGTCTAGTTGGCATCTTTGTGGAGCAGGTATATAAGCTTTCTTTAGGACTTGTAAGTAGAAGCATAAAATTGGTTGCAGTTGACGATTGATCAGTTTAACAGGAAGTGGTACTTAATACATTGTGTGGGTGCTATACTGCTATCTTAGTGTATCATATAGTTTGTTACTTTTATAGCTACAATGTTGCTTCATTTAATTTTCCTTGCAAAAGATCTTATCTCACCAAGTTCTTTTACGTAAAAATTACTGAGATGGGAAAAGTGTCTGGATTTCATTGCTATCCCGAGTGATGTATCTTAGAAAAGGTTTTTCTCTTTGCTATTTATTCACCTCAGAAATATCGTTTTATATTGATTGTCTGTGTTCTTTGTTTTAAGCAGTCGTGTCCTCTTCTGACGAGCTATCTGAAATGTCATCTATTCCTTTTGGTATTACTATGTTTGAGGAAAATAAATATAAAAATGGTCTTGTTTTTCCCCTGCCTGTAGGTTAAAGTTTTATGTGAGAAGGCTAAGGAGATTTTAACGGATGAGAGTAATGTCCAGGTGCAACCCTTTCATCCCATCTTTTTAGCTCATGCTTTATTGTGTAATTATGCCTTTTTACATTTCTGAAGAAATTTATCTCATTTGCATCACTAATGTTTGATCAGCTGCTTGCTTTGCATGAAAAGTAATGCTCTGTTAGTTCAGAAATGAGTTGATGTTTAAATTTTGCAGTTTTGTTTTATTTTCCTCTTATTTGGTTTTGGTGCCTATTTTTCTGGAAGGAGGATATAATTCTTTCAATCTTTCTTTCCTTAAATGCTTACTTTGCTTGTGCTATGTATTTTGCCAATGCTAATATCACGCCAGTATTTCAGAGCAACTTTTAATTGTTAGTTTTACTTAGAGAGGGAAAGCATTAATTTTTGTCTCTCTCCTGAACCACAGCCTGTGAAAAGCCCTGTGACAATTTGTGGTGATATTCATGGGCAGTTTCATGATCTTGCTGAACTGTTTCGAATTGGAGGAAAGGTATCATTTCTGACTATGACTTTCTTTTTGTATTCATCTCTTCTATTTTAACCGGGGGATTTCTTAACTAACCAATCGAGACCTAAAAAGGGTGGCCCAATACAGGAGGCTCCCACCTTGTAGGGTTTGGGGAGGGTAAATGTACGCACCTTATCCTTGCAAGCATAGAGGTTGTTTCTAGGATTTGAACACATGACCTCCAGGTCATATTATCACATAGCAAACAATCTTACCATTTTGACGAGGCTTACCCTCTTAACTAACTAATTGAGACCTGTCAAAGAAAAAGCTTTTAAGGATTGAAGTGCATATGAGGAATTGTGGAATAAAATGTAAACTGAAGGAATTACTAACTACCCTCATGTTATGTTAGAAGAACCTTAACATTTTAATTTTGCAGAATGAGTTTTTGTGATTATAATTTTTTATTTCTGAATAATATTTTTGCTAATTATTTAGATATGAGATCTAAATATACCTGTTTGTTTGCAGTGTCCAGACACTAACTACTTGTTTATGGGTGATTATGTGGACCGGGGTTATTATTCAGTTGAGACTGTGACAGTAAGTACAACCAATATAAATATTTGCCTTTTCTTCTATTTTCACTTTTTAATAGTTATTTTTTATACTCGTTCTTTTTCTCCACTCTACGTGTGGAGTGCATTTTATGATATTCGTGATTAGGGACTAGAGTAACAAAGATCAGATGAAAAATTGTTCTCAAGAAGTTCAGTGAAGCTTGGAATGAGCTGTGAGCTTCATATGACTTGTCCTTTGCTATTATGAAGAAAATAGAAAATAGAACAATCCCCAAGTAGCAGATAGCTGCTTTCAAATTTATAGGGGCAAGCACATATAAAAAAAGTGTGTAGTATTAGAATGTGTAGCATTGTGAAAGGTTTTTCAATGTTTCAATATTTAAAAGGCTATCAGTGATGAAAGGTGGATTTCATGTTCATATAGAAGTTTGTATCATCTAACAACCATGTTTACTCAATATGTTTGTCAGCGTCATCTTTTTAAGTTGTGGCATTGTCATGGTTCTAGGCAAGTCATATCATATTCTGATGAAATCCCAAACCTGCCATTATATATTCTCGTTGTATCTTCGAGAGCTATTTCTGTATTGGCCATTTAGTTAGAGATCCTTGAGGGTTGAGACATGGGCGTACTATATTTCAGTCATGGTTATACTACAATCTAAATTCCTTTCCTGTAATTATAAAGATTCATGCTAATCTAGAGGGTTTAATAGTTTTTCTAGATATTGTGCAGTTGTTTTATGCTTCTCTTATATTCTTGTGGTGCCTTTTGAGCTGTGATTTAGAGTGATGTTGAAGTTAATGGATATTTGTTCTTTTGTTAATATTTTTGTTTCTTAATTTTCACTTAATTCACATTCTTTGCAGCTCCTTGTGGCACTGAAAGTGCGGTATCCTCAGCGAATTACTATTCTGAGAGGAAACCATGAAAGCCGTCAGGTATCCATTCTCTATTCTTTCATTCAAAATTATAAATTACTTATGTTTTCTGAGGCCTTTTATGGCATTTATTTCTGAACTTACATCGTAAATGTTATTCCTGATTCCTGAATGGCACAAAAATTAACCAGTCTTGGAGGCTTTTTAATTGTATAACAAATTGTTATTGGTAAATCTTTTTTGGCTTTGTTTTATAGACTTTAATTGGAGTATATTATTATTATTTGTTGACATAATTTTTCTTATATGCAGATTACCCAAGTATATGGATTTTATGATGAATGCCTAAGAAAGTGAGTTTTCAGAACCTTCATTTAAAAGGTCCCATGGGACATAACAGGAGATGCTTCTCTTTATACAAAGATTTGCATGCATATAATGTTGTAGTTGTTTCAGTTGGATTTTTTGTAAGGTATTAAGTAATTTGATAATGTTATGATGTGGGTTACATCCACTGGTCTGTTATATTTGTATTTGAGTACATATTGCTTATGCTGATGAAGAGATTAATATTTATATTTGAGATGAGTGTGGACTTTGAAGGTGACATGCGTAAGTGTATATGAATTGTAGATTTGTTTTATAAACAAGTCTATAGATGTGCTGATGTGGCTGGATTGATATCACACATAATTGGATCTAGATTCGATGCAGCTTGGCTTCTGGGGGATCTAACCCTTTGCCAGGCTCAATTTTGATCTTAGCTTATTGGTTTGGTTTCTTGAACTTAAATAATCTAATTTCTTGTTTCTCTTTTCATTTTCATGTTCTTTTTTCTCTGTTTTCTTTTCAGGTATGGTAGTGCTAATGTTTGGAAGATCTTTACAGACCTTTTTGATTTTTTTCCATTGACTGCATTGGTTAGTACAGTTGTAATTATAAACTAGTCTATATTTCTGTGTTTTTTTTGAAGTTTTTAAAGTGCGATAATGAACTAAGATATAAAGTGGTTAGTTTTAAGAATCACATGTAGTTTGCTTAAGCATAGAACTGAATCAAATGATAATATTATATTTACATATATGAACTTCACATATCTGCCATTGAAAGGTCTTTGTACTGAACTTTCAGGAGATGTAATTTAGTCAAGTTTTCGTTACATGGTTTTGAGCATTCAGCCTCTAATTTAATATAGTCTTTTCCAGGTTGAATCAGAAATATTCTGTTTGCACGGTGGACTGTCCCCTTCAATTGAGACCCTTGATAACATAAGGAACTTTGATCGTGTTCAAGAGGTTCCTCATGAAGGGCCCATGTGTGATCTGTTGTGGTCTGACCCAGATGACAGATGTGGCTGGGGTATCTCTCCTCGTGGTGCTGGATACACTTTTGGCCAGGTAACCAGAACTTCAATTTCTAAACTCTAGGTTGTTCAGATGTTATTTTTTAAGCATTAGTATATTACTTATTGTCTTTCTTTTTTTATTATTTTAATGCTAATTATCATTCTTTCAGGATATATCTGAACAATTCAATCACACAAACAGCCTTAAGTTGATTGCTAGAGCTCATCAGCTGGTTATGGATGGATTTAACTGGGCTCATGTATTTTCCTTCACATCAAGTCGTTCATTTGCTTGCTTTAGAATATTGGGATACAGTTTTAACTCTGCATTATTTTGTTGAAACAGGAACAAAAGGTGGTTACCATTTTTAGTGCGCCTAACTATTGTTACCGATGTGGGAACATGGCTTCAATCTTGGAAGTTGACGATTGCAAGAACCACACATTTATCCAGGTATCTTTCGCCAACATTTAGCATAGCTCTTCTTCTAGGCAATATATTTGTTAAACTTCAGTCTTATTATCCCTTCGAATTTAAAATGTTTCTTACAGTTTGATCCTGCTCCAAGGAGAGGAGAACCCGATGTCACGCGTAGAACCCCTGATTACTTCCTCTAAATGTAGCTACTGAATGTGTACTGGTATCATTGTTACTTCTACTTTCTCCACTAATTTCAGGTAGTTGTGGGTATCCATCCACATCGGTAATTGCTGTACGCATTTAAATCCATGTCCTATGTTTTTATGGTTGTCCAAAGATTGCTTTGATGTATAATATAGGGCAGGTAACATTCCACTGATCTGCCATTCTCAAGAACTTGCTGGACACCCTTCTGGAGAAGTAGTCAAGATTAATGACTGTTAACAGAATATGTACTATTCCAGCAAAATGTGGCTATTTTTTTGTTTTTGTTTCCCCTGTATTTGTTCAGGCTTTAGAAGCTATGACCTGACCTATGTTCTATCATTTGCAGTAAAAAAAAAGCATGGTAATAGTGCTTTACTTGCTTATCTTGTTGAATCCCATGCTTTTCACTAACATCTATCATTGTGGTATTATTCGATCCATGTAGCCGACTCTATTCAGTGAGATAAAAACTTACAATTTTATTTAGGTATTAGAGGATTGTGGCATCGTTCGATCAAGGTAGCTAGCTGACTTTACCTAAGGAGATAAAAACTTAATAGTTGATGACTTTTTTCAAGCATGTTTATTTATATCATCATTATCATTAGATGGTAAGCACAATTGATTATAAACCTTGAATTTTTAGAGGATTGAGGATACTGTTTACAATGGAATGAGTTGAGATAATCCTACAACAAAGAAAATAATTTTGATTGACCAAAAGGTTATGATCACTTGCTATACAAAACTGGAACACTAAGCACCCATATATCTCAACCTCACAAGTTGGTATATGTAAAAAGAGATGGCACAAGGTCCACCACAGACCAAGCAAGACCTGCATACTGAACAAATCTAATTCCAGTATCAACATCGAATACTTCATGCTTTGGAAGCAGCTTTTGCAAGCAACCTCCTTGTTTAATCTTTTCTGATTTTATGTAGCTGCTTGATTTTATCGGTATGCCCAATGTGTTGGCTACCACTGGAATAATCCATTTTGCAAGAGCTTTGCTGCAGAATTTTACTAGCAAAATTGTAGGTATTCCCAATATCATTCTTCCCATGAATACAGGTATTGTCAAGTCATGAGAGAACAATCGAGGAACTGCGTCGTGGTGGAATTGATGGTATGTTTGCTGTACCCCGGCCACCTAAACAACATGAGCATTTAAAATCAAACCATCTTCCAACTAATATCATCTAAAAGAAGCTTAGAGTGTAAAGTGAGCAACCACTGATAGTTGGGCAGCCCCTGTGAATTTGTACCCACTCTTGATTTACTTTCAGGCTATAGAGATCTCAACCACTTCAGCTATTCAAGGGTGAATGTATCCTTACTTGCACACATTACTCTCAAAGTCACTTTAGATAAGGCTTTACCAGGCTAATTTAACTCTAAATCCATTTCACTAATTTATTTGGCAATGGCACCATTTTCTATTTTATCAACTCATATAGCTGAGGCTTTTATTACAACTTAGCCGCGATTTTACCATATTTTCTGTCATAGAACATGGTATAATAAAGGGCAACCTGGTGCTATAGAGTTTCCTCTATGCAAAGGATCCAGGGAAGGGTCATAATGGGTCTAAGTAAAATACATGGTACAAAACAACACTAAAATTTAATGGTTTGCATAAGAAACCCGTAATAGTCAGAATACAAGTAATAGAAGTAAGACTAAACAAGAGAAAGCTCTTTTAAAAAGGCTTTAGACACTGGAATGACTCAATGATTTATTGCTATATAACAACAAAAACCTGATACTGACAAATATAGAATAATAAGCAGGATAGGAAGGACATAGCAATCTAGCTCCGCACCATGCTGATCACAACAATTCAAGGGGGAAGTGATTAAACAAAATACACGCTAAATATACGGGTAACCGCAATCAATTACCAATTGTAACTTTAAAGGTTGAAGCAGTTGATCACACACTATACTTCAAGAACGGCGATGTCAACTCTTACAAATGTGTGTCCGGGCCTTGGTAAACAGTTTGAAGGGCTTCATACTGAGTATTGACATCGGCCCTCAAAATTCACCGGAGTTTATAATTCTTCACAAGGGGTTGATAATCTAATGGTTTATTCATCTACTAATACGTTGTACTTAGCATTCTACAAAAAGAAATAAGTTCATAAAAATGTACTTAGCATTCTACTATCGACCATTATTCTTCAAACATGGTTCTTAATGCTTCCACTATCAGAAACTTAAGTGTTCCAAATGCATTGCAGATGCTATATGAAAGAATACTAGAAAAACGACTAAGTCAGTAGCATACTCCTCACCTCCAATTACAGCGAGCAGCGATGTTCAATTCCAAATTTCCAAAACTAAGGGGTCTAATTCAAGAACGGCTCGTACTCTAACATTCTTCACTGCAGTTCTCCCTAAGCTAAAAACTCCTAACGGGATAAAATAAACAAATATTGTTGTATTCCAAACTTGCAGTGATGTGAATTGCATTGCAGTAACATTTGAAACTTAGCTTGATGTTTATCCGTGAGCATATCAAACTGTACTTAACATGTTCCCGTATAATATGGATCACTTTTATAGCGGATGTTAGACATTTGATATGTGTATGCTACAGTTGCACTAGATAAATTTGTATTCAGCATATTCATCTGTAACATTAGCACTCCATGCAATATGTGCAATAGTAAGACTGTACCATTCAAGACTACTCAGATTAGCCCAGTAATGTTCGGAATATAAATTCTAATATGGAGCCCCCAATGTTGAAAGGTGTTTAGAGCTAATAAATTGCAATTACTTAAAGTGCCTCGAGCCAAGACCGGTTGTTTTGGTCTATGACTCTATGTAAGTGTTATAATCCTAAATTCCGTTCTCACTCATTATGTCTAAAATTATATCAAGAAGAAATTATGTAATCTTGCGTATATTCATTCATAATATGACAGACGAAACAAGTTTAGATGATGTTAAAGGATGTGAATCTGCTTACAATTCCCAATGCAACACCGTTGAAAGCAGTGTGATACTCAAAGCTTGGAGTGGGAAGCTCGGGAGTTGGGTAAGCAAAAAGCAAGAGGAAGCTCAGGGCAGCCCAAAAAGACGTAACTGCGGCAAAAGTAGATTAAGATGAGATAGAATACATAAAACAATTACTCAAATAAATAAATAAATAACGTGTACACGAAGAGTTAAGCAGTTTTGAACATTTCATGAACAAAAGATACTTATGAAATAAGAAATACATCCGGAAAACCTTGAGAATATCAATATAAATCCAATCTTTTCGATGTCAACGTCAGCAAGTGCTGCAGTTAGTATAACGGATAAAGCTATACATACTCTGCTGTATTTATTAATTAGACATAAGAGTACCATTTAGTCCTGAGATCACGAAACTGTCTATTTGCTTATCAACTGCAAGCCAAAATGCAAGGATCCCGAGTCCGAAAACAAGGCCAGCAAGAATATCAATCAAACTGTGCATGCCAAGATAAATTCTTCCTGCAAAAAAACCACATGTTTTTTTCTTGCTTTTCTGTATAATTCGGCAACAATAAGAAGTTGCTAATAACGTAAATAGAAGACCTACCTAAGCCAATAAGGGCCACGAACAAGCAAGCAAGTGAAACTCCAAGATAACTAACATAGGGACCTTGAATTTGAGTATGAGTCAGCACATAGTGCAAAAGGTAGCTGATAAACATCAATTACAAGGAGAAAGATCCATCAACGACAATACCAAATAATTGAAAGCAAATGTTTTATCTTTCACAACGGATACAATCTGACTTCGAAAAACTATCTTCTTCTAATCAAGTTAAAGCGATGACAAAAGTTAGATAAAGTTTATCCTTTTACTTGCATTACCAAGTTTTTACTTTTTACCCATTTAGTTATTATTTTCTCCTAAGTTGGTCCAAAACATAGATGGAGAAATGGTAAAGGTAAGTGTAACCGTATGACTTGACTTTTAAGACATGCCGCCTACTCAATTCTATAGTCAGAGACAGGACAAAGATCGTCTATCCCTAATAGTGTCTTATTCCTTGTCTCATATGAATCAGAATGTTACTTTTTTGTTACCTTTTGTTTTTAAAAAAATTATTTTATCCATGTGCCAATATGTGATTGGTCCGGGACAGGGAACGGGACACCGTTTGGGACAGGTGATCTCTATCTGCCAGGGACACATTTCTAACAATCTCTATAACACTACACAAAACTTTCTCACCCTAAAGACATGCCTAGAATCCCTTTCTGCTATTGCACCAGCTAAATTAGCCCCACGCCGACTAGGATATGATTTAGGAATAAAAGTAAATAAACAGAATAATAAATACCCAGATAAGCAAACTGTGTTAAGAGTGTGAGAAGAAGGCAGTCCATATTCTAAGGCATTATCTTCTTCGTCTTTTGTAGCAGTTACTCTCCTAACCGGTGGAGAGGGAGGTCTTGGAGCTGAAAGCACATCCTATTGAGTGACGCAAACACAAGCAGTTAACACTTTAACGGGTAAAAAACGAAGCGCGATGGGAGATAATTGAAAGACTTGAATCTACGTTTTAAAAGCAAATACATACCTTTACACAGTTCCCAATATAATCGCAAAACGCCATCAGCAATGTCATCTGCCTCGCCAACTCGCCATGACCACTCTACATAGACACCAAAAGACATTAAATTTGGAATTCTCGAAACAAGAACATCAAAATAAAAACAAAAATGTGTAAACCTCGATTCAGTCCTGTAAAGTCTAAAGATTATGGTGTCGCCGAATAGGTCATTGGAAGTATTGTCACCAATTAAGTCCTTGAAATGTGAAAATCATCATAAAATAAAAAATTCTGTCACGAATTAAGTCCTTAGAAAGATCAATGTTGTGACGGTTCAAATATTTCAAGGACTTATCAGGCAACAACACAATCATTTAAAGACTGAAATGAGGGTTTACTTCAATTCTTCAAACGCAAAAGTCTCAAATTTACACACCCAGAATAGAAGAGGGAGGAAAGCAGTGTAAAAGGGAACAGAAACAACACATGACAACCCAGAGAAAAAAACATCCAGAAATCCATGCTGGTAACTCTGCATCAACCCAAAAAGAAGAAAAAAAGGGGAAAATCAGCATTTTTAGCTAAAACATTGAAAATACTAGAACTTTGGAATAATATAAATCTATGTGTTTGTTATTTTTCATTGAAACCCAATTATATATGAACCAAAAAGGAAAGTAAGTAACATATTTATTTACTTTCTCTGCATCAACCCAACAAACAAAAAATAATAACAATTCAGCATTTAGAGCTAAAACATTGAAAAGCTTAGAACTTTAGGAGAATTAAAACATGGGTCATAGTTAATTTTCATTAAGACACAAAAATTCACCTGAAATTGTTACTTACCTGGATCTGAAGAACAAAATCGGTTCCAATTTCAACATGATGATTGACCCAAGGTTGAAGAAAAATTCTTAGCTTTTGAGTGAAATTAAGGTATGAGGAACATAAAATCCAGAAAACTATTGCTCCCAAAATAACACCTTGAAACATTACACCTGCATTTTCAACCTCCATTTTGTCTTCTCTCTCTTTGGGAGAGAGAGAAATATAGACAGAGAGAGAAAAATGGAGAGTTCGCAGGAACAGAAATAGTAAAACTAAAAACCTTAGATGAATCAAACTTAGATCATGAAATTTGAAAGCAAATGAGATTTTGCATATACCATATATTGAATCAACTACGTTTCTAGTTTTCTTCTTCTTATAAAACATGTACTTTTTAAAATTGTGAAAGGTCCATTATTGTAAGAGGAAAAAGGATAATGCACCATAACAAGATTCAATTTTTTCTTATAATATCAATTTCATTTTTATTTTAATCTCACGTATTATTTTATAATTTATTATATATTTTTATAAATTAAAAAAATAGATTTTTTCAACGATAATAAATATTATTCTTGTTCATGTGAAATGAGTATTATTACGAAATAAGAATTACATACTAGCAAATGAAAATTATAGAGTGGTACATATTTGATCCATTTAAGTAAAGTCTAGAGTTCGAGTCTTGTATATGAAAAAAAACTCACTGAGAGAGTTAATCTCACATATCTATAGATATTCTCGGCTCGAACATGATTGTCTCCAATGCAATAATACATGTGGAGAAAAAATATGAATGAGGAATATATAATGGATATATAAAGATGTTCTACAAATTTTATGAACTCCATAATGGATATATTTAATTATAATTATTTTTCAAAAAGAGAGTAACATAAATAAATGATATTATATCTGTATATGAATATTTATATAATAGTATATAGACATTATTACATATTTATTATATATTTATTTGAATTGATGAAGATTAATTTGAACCATGAATTTTAAATTAGTATATGCACTCACTCAAGTGATGGAAAATAGGCTGGCAGAGAGGAATGTGGCCAGAAACAAAGTCACCACTTTGCACGCGTATCTACACAAAACTATGTTAATTCTGTTATTCCTAATTTACATAAATTACAAAAAAATTGGACAAAAGTGAATTATAGCTAATTCCCTTTATTAATAACTAATGTTTGGATAGACATTTCGTGTGTTTGCCCACCAGTATTTTTATTTTATGATATTAAAGAATGATGTAAAAACCGTATCGGTCAGTTCAACTGAAAAACCGGTGAACCGGTCCTATAATTGGTACGATACATATGTTGAACCGGCCAAGTATCAAAACCGGTCAGAAACTGGTCAAAACTGGTGAATCGGCCAGTATTTGACTAAATCGGTCGGTTTATACACATATTTTTTTTTTGAAAAAAACTTAAAAACTCATTACAATATGACCCATCTTTCCAACATTTCTTCAACACTTCAAGGCACATGCTTCCAATACATACTTATATTACACTTTTTGGTTCCTAATATTCGTGTGTAATCTCAGTGACATTTGTGTAATCTTTGAGTATTGTCTGAAGATAGAATTTGGTGCAAAAATATAATATCGATATGAGACAACTTTGACTTCTTGGTGTTAAATGTTAAAACTCCAAATTTATTTGTTTTGTAGAGTGAGTTGTGATTTGTGTCATTCATTTATATTTTGCGGTTGTTAAGTGATATTTTTGGATTGATATATGTTTGTAATTTAGACTTTGAATTTATTAAAGACTTAAAGTTATTTGTTTATGTGAATTTTGAGTAGATTATGAATATGAATTATAAATTTGAGTATCTATCTATTTGAATTTTTTGTTGTTGTAGGTTTATATATATATATATATATATAAGTATGTATGTCTGGTTTAACCGACATGCGGTTTAATTACTGAACTACTAGCTAAACCATTGTACCACTATACCAGTACCCTAACCGATTTCATAACCGGTACGATTTTAACAACACCAATATTAAGTATTAAATTTGTATTTTTATTTTAGAGAATTAGAATGTTTTTATTGGATTTACTTTATGTTATAATTTTTGTATTTAATATAATATTCAACTTAAAGTGAAGTGTATTAATTATAGTTATCAATGATTATATGGTTTTACTTTAGAAATAAAAAATATTAATGGCAAAATAGGAAAAATAGAATCATGGTGGTAGTTATTTAATGTTTTAGTTTTATATATAGTATAGATAAATGAAGTGTTGATTTGCCTATTCGCATTATTATTTTATGATATTAAATATTTAGTTTTATATACTTCATTTAAAGAATTAGAATGATTTTATTGTCTAAATGATACTTACATAGAATTATATGATCTTTTTTATATTAAAAAAATATTAAATTCAAAATAGGGAATATAAATTAGTTCATAGTAGTAGTTACACAATTTTCTACCTTTATATATAATTAGTGTGTCTGCCGATCCGTATTCTTATTTTCTAGGATTAAATATTTAACTTTTATATATTTTATTTTAATAAATTATATCACATTTTTTATATTGAGGTACATGATATTGTAATTTCATAATAAAAAATATGAAAGTAAACTAATATTATTAAAAATTGTATCGATGGTTCGATTGTATGTAACTTCCTCTAGTTCATATTAATATTTTTTATTGTGTGAGAAAATATTGTATTTTTAGTAAATTAGAAGGGCAAAATAGGTAAGAAGAAATTACATCATATAGATAATTATAAGAAGTTTTGATTTTATATATAGTATAGAAGTATATATAGAGATAACAAGTATAACATATTATTATTAATTGAGAAAAAATTATCTTCTGATATAAGGAGATAAGTTATCTCTTTCATCCTCTAAAATCTTGACATGTGTCATATTCTATAAAAGCATTTCTAAAACTAAACAAAATAGTACATGTATCATATTTTTACTGGTATGAGAATATAAGTTATCTCCTAATATGATGAGATACTTTATTCCCTTATTAATTATACCAAGGCGTTGATACTTATTGGAAGTGGCAGAAAATCTGTATTGTATTTATCTTTTGGTTAGGGTAAACTTATATCAATCGCTTATATCAATAGAACTGTTGAACTTTTGATTAGGATAAACTCAATTCCATGTGTTAACACTTTAAAGAAAATAAAAGATAGTAAGTACCATGAATAATATCAAGGACAATTGCTACTTAGAGAAAAAGTATACTCTCTTTATGAATTTAAAATATACATATTATATCTTATTTATAATTTATTTATATTATTTTTTTAAATTAATGATTATTAATATATGAATAATGACCAATGTGTAGTAAAAATTTCTTATAATATCAATAAAAATATATTAATATCCTAAGATAATATAATTTACTTTAAACTTTATATTAGAACTTACATATTTTATCATCAATTTAAAATGCTCGGCCAGATATACCCATATGTGCTGAAAAGGTTGATTTTTTTATATATTAGATATCCCTTCTGTTCCATTTTAATTGCCACCTAAGAATTTTTTGAGTTTTTTTCTATTTATCACTTTACAAAATTAAGATGTATTAAATATATTTCCCCTTGCCATTTGCCACATTAAAATAAAGTGTAATATTAGTGAGTATATGTTGTCAATGATAATTTAGTTAAAGCACAATATTTTATATTGTTAATTAACCTATTTAATAATTACTAATACATGTATTATATTAAATTAATAATTAGAGTGAGCTGGTATACTGACATATGCCACCTTAGTATATACATTATTTTTTCGTTAAGTAAAAAATTCAATATACTTTTTGGTCCAAAGTTACATTTGTAAGGAAAAGTTAGGCGTGAAAAAAGGAAAAGATTTAATCCAAACCTTTTATTTATAAAAATAGATAAATTAATTCAACATGTAATAACCTTTTATGCCTTTTATTTATATTTATTAATGGTAGTCGCCACCGGCCATGAACAAAAAGGATTGATGGCTCTATTGTTTTCTCACACTAATCAATATAATAGATGTCTATGTCTAAAATACAGTATTAAAATAAGAGAAATTTATGTATGACAATATATAAAATCTGTACATAAACACTATATCATTCAACATTCACATTAATCATAACTAATTATTTAAAAAAGTAATATAAATGATTAAAGATAATATAATAAATGTGTATAAATCTTTGCACCAATAATATATAGATATCTCAATTATAAAATAAATTATTGGTAGTGAGCATCCCCATGGATCATATTGTTAATATACATACCCTATTAAAAACCAAAAATACTACATTAATTAATTTTAGACAAAAGATGTACATCCAGAATAAATTTTTTATATTCTCATTATACAACTTATTATTCATATTCAATCAATATTTACTTTCTAAACATAACAGTATTGTGAGAACCAGACTAGATCGGATTGGGCGGACAGGGTAGTCTGATTGCTAACTAGACTTGAAAACGACTTTAGTTTGTTGTCTTAACTGAATGAGAGGTTGGACCATTTTAAACCAAAGAAATTACTGTCTGATTGTGTTAAATCCAATTAAATTAGAATAATTAGGGAAGTGACCATGATGATTCACTTAAACTAAAAAATGAAACAATACTTTAATGTTTTGGTTTACTTCTATCCAAAAAAGATAGGGATATATTACTTCAATATAATTATACATAATTATCAACTACCTACAATTTTATATTTATATATAATTATATATTTACAGATAAAAAATATTAATTATATATGAATCATTTGGTTCAATCATATAGTTTAACCGTTTAAAGTTTAAACCAGTTAGACCTAATACAAGACCTTTTTTGGTTTGATGTCTAACTCGAGTTTCATAACATTGATATAAATATATTTAACTCTCATTTTTTGTATAACTAGGGATATATCTTGTACTATGTATAAGGAATTAATTTCTTTCGAGGTCGTGTGATTATCTTTGGGTGTAACTCATATCAATGTAAGCAACATGCATGCCAATCCTAACAAAATTTTATTGTATACCCAAAGTTGTTCACCTCCAATCCAATCCAATTATAAAAATAAATTCATATACCAAAATTGGAATTGATTATATAAATAAATGGTAAGTTCTTTTCAGTTTTCCATTTCATTATTAAAAATGAAGCTAGATCAAACAATACCTGTATTTATACTTATTATACTCTGAAATGACATTTATTATAAGTTGTGGTTTTTGTTGTAGCATATCATCCTCAATTAATGTTTTTGTGCATAAACCTATATCACTCAAGTTGGGCTTATTAGGCAAAAAAAAAAATGAGGCTCTAATTTAGTGGGGTTTGAGGAGGGTAAATGTACACAATCTTATTCTATAAATAGAGAGACTATTTTTAAGATTTGAACTCGTGAACTCGATGACCAAGTAATAGGCCAATCGATCAAAACATCAATGAATAAATAACTAGCATACTTAATTAACATATGATTTAACTCTATTCATTAATAGTTTAATACAATGATAGGCCTAATGCATCAAATTGAATGCAAATTCATTGAAGAATTTCTCTATCACAAGTATATGAAAGCAAATGATAGCATAAATCTGATTATTATTGATATATTACATTATGCATAGTACTATAGGATCCAAGAAAAGAAGGAAAAGTATATTTTATTTATTAAAATTAGTTGCAAATCTTAACATGGCATAAGATTAAAGTCACTAACTACCCATTCCTCTTCCTTTCATAACATGTCTCCTTAGACCAGGAATATGGACATTAGTGATATAATTTTTCCAATCTATGCTCTTTACATCAAACCCAAATTCCTTATTTTCTTCTTCAGACATTCTTTCTATCAATTTCTGAGTATTACTGTTATCAAACCTGCATCACAATTTTTTGTTCCAAATCATTAGTTTATTTTTCAAAAGATGTATAATTGAGTTTTCAGTTTTTCTATTGTGTGCTCATGGATATTGGTTAAGAAAAATAAAAAATGTTAAGTTTCTATTTAGAAGTGGCATATTTAATATATTAAAGTGCAAATACTCATTTAAGTTCTCCTAGGTTTAGTTCTAAAAAATTAATAAAACTAATTTGACCCTAAAAAAGACCAATTTGATCATAAGAATGACTAATTTGACCCATAATTAAAAAATTTGGGAATCATTTTAAGTTTTTCAATTTTTGAGGGATTAAACTGCTAAGGTCGAAAAACATGAGTGATTGAAATGAATATTTATTGTAAATTAAAAAGTTGCATATTTAGTTTTCTAAGAGAAACTTGTCAATTTGATTGCCACTAGTTGAAAAAAAAAATGAGAATTTAATTAGTATCTAACCTTCCACCATAAAATGTGTATGGCTTATAAATGTTGGCCAAGTACTTTGCTTGTTCCACTGATTTTCTGCATAAATTTTCAAGTTTCTGAGACACCCCTTTTGAGTGTGTCATATTTGTAAGGCCACTTTTCTTAATAGCATCTAACCAAAGGTGATCATAGAACTCTTTTGTGTTGCTAAACAACTTCATCAATGGAACTTGAATTGGCCTTCCCTTTGAGTCAATGCATGGTGAGGAACTATAATGTTCATGCAGCAATTTTGCCAAGTTTTGAAAGACTAGAGGGTTCACCACAGATGAAGCAATTTGGTATACATTCATATCTGGTTTTTGATTCATTCCATGCCTTGCCATTGCTGCTAAGATTGCATTAACTACCATGTCTGCTGGAACCTGTGAGAGTTATTTAACCAAAAACTATGAGAGTTTATAAATTGTATTATTCTCTTTTCCTTTTCAGACTATGGACTTTTTACATTTGTAAACAGTAAATTTTGGTCTATCGGTAATTATTTTAAGTCTTACATAATTACACGGTTCTTTTTGGTACGAATACCGGTACATTAGAGGTATACTTAATTGATATGTTTGGTTTGATCTTTATACTTATATTATTATCGTTAACTTAGTTGATATGTTACCCTGTTCGTGCATAACCGTTTCTAGTGTTATTTCTTGTAAATTTGAATCAAGTATTGTTTCATCCATAGGAGAAACAATCTAGGATAAGATTTTTTCTTGTTTGATGTAACACATTTATATAAGTAAGTGCACATCTTCGATTACTCTTCTGTTTTTGTTCATTTATTAACTTAAGCTTTTTAAGTGAAAATTTGGTTCAATTCTTATAGGAAACCATTTCGCAAAAGAACCACAATGTACACATGAACCAATTCCAGATTCTCTACTAAATTGGGAGAAATGTATTTGAATGGATTTGATACAATATAAGATATGTTGAAATAGAAAATTTTCGCAAAATAATTGAACGATATATAAACATCAGACAAAATAATATCTAAAAGGCATTCGAGTATCCAATAGGGTATCTAGTATCTACAGATATACGAAAGACAACTCTTTTGAAATATCGTACTACATATAGTCTCACTTACCACATCCAATATTCCATTTGGGTCTACCAAGAAACCTGCTAATTGCCCTTTTCCATAACAAAGAACAATTGGATCCATCATCCTAGTTATTGAAAGGAAAAAATGTTAGTTCTAGCATACAAATTTCAAAGTACTTTGTTACATTATTGTTAGAGTTTTTTCTTTCTTTAAGAGAGATAGATATATACCTATTTCCTTCCATCCACCCAGGAAATGGTTCTCTAAAAGTGCTTTCAATAACACTAGGCCTAATTATAACAACTGGAATATCTTCTCTCAGTTTATCTATCATCATTTCTCCCATAGCTTTTGTGAACACATAAGTATCTTGCCATCCATATTTTCTGGCCCTAAGTAAACAAAAAGTTGCACCAAATAAGTGTATGAATTATAATAATTGTCAATGATTTTTGTGATCAAAATCTAGATGAGAGTTTCTGTAACATCCTAACTGTGATAAACTTACATATTTTAGTCCCCAAAAGGAACCTCCCGAGACTCGAACTCATGACTTCAGGAACAAATAGTCATTGTTCCAAATGTAGTGACTCATTGAAACAATGACAATTTATCCATGATGTCATGAGTTTGAGTCGTGCCTGTGACATGTGACCTCAGGCCCATGAATGCACTGAACATGTCACTCACAATCTTAAATATACTTATAGTATTTTATTTTTATTACTTTCCTACGACTCGAACTTATGACCTCATGAACAAATAGTCATATTGTTCCAATGAATCACTAGCATTCATGGGCCCGGAGGTCGCATGTCATGACTGGAGTGTTACAGTTTCAAGCTTTCCGATGAGGACAACAAAATGATAAATAAAGAATAATTGGAAAAAAATGACAACCAATACCTCTCTAGACCCAACTCCCTCATCTTTTGAGCTAAAATGTCATCTTCAATGTTTCCATTGTAATTCAAAACCAGATTTATTTCACCTTCAATGTTCAATGTAGGAAGAACTTTTGATGGAACTTCTGACATGGAGTTTTCTCTTGCTATGCAATCTCCAAAGCTAAATGGTCTTTCCATGATTCTACCATGTCTTTCTCCATTAACATAAGCTGCACATTACAAGAAAGATAAGATTTTTGGATAAACAATGTGACTCTACTTCAACTAACATTTATGATTTCTAAGTGTTCTTCACATTCAGAACATGAATTGTTGATTTTTTCAACACAATCTTATCTTTTTACCTGTTGAAACTTGAAGAAATAGCTTAAGATTCTTGCACTTTTTCGCAATGCTCATAAGGCGGCACGGTCCTCTGGTGTTTATATTGATAGCAGTATCATATCTGAGATTCGGCACTAGTCAAAATTTGTACTATAACTCGAGGAATATGCGAGAACTTACCATTGATGGAGAAGCGATTTCGAGAGTAAGAACGACGGAAAATCGAGGACTAAGAATCTAACCTTTCATCAAATGTTGTATTAGCAGCAGAATTTACAATTACATCTACCTTCTCTGCAATAACATCACAAGTATCTTCATCTAGTCCAAGATTGGATTCACAAATATTGCCTACAACAGGAACTAACTTGCTCAACATAAAGGCTCGATAGGATTTTCCATGGATTTGTCTTAGGCATCTGAAAAGCTCTGCATTTATGATCTAGACCCAAAAAAATTCGACATGAAATCAATAAGTAGAACCACGAGAATCGACCAAAAATGTTATTTGAACAACTAACTCAGACAATTTATCACGACACCTAATAGCCTATGATCATAGTATGACATTACAAGTACTTTGTGCATAAAACTATCATTGTCGATATGTCGTGATAAGTTGTTAAAATCGCTTGTTCAAATAATGTTGCTCAAATTTGACTTATGCAACATAAGGTGAAGGAAGAAAATGTCATAAAGTGATAAAATTATACTTCATTCTGCAATCTCTCTATTGCAGCTTCTTCATTCTCAGCCTTGATCAAAAGGTACATTTTTCCGATATCCGGCTCTGTCCTTAAAATCTTCTCAATAAGAACTGGATCAATGGTAAATGTTAATCATATATCATGATTCAGTTAAAGCATGGAGAAAAACTTTAACATGCATAGAACAATATTTCCAAAATATAATATGATTATACTCTAAGACTAATACCTTTTGCTAGAAACCCAGTTGCACCAGTGATAAAAAAATTCTTTCCTCTTAGGAACTTAACAATTCCTATGCCATGAGTTACAAAATCATTCACTACCATGTTTCCTTGATCCATTAAGGTTGTAGTGTGATCTGTGGTAGTAACCAATGTTGTTGGTCTTTCTTTTAATGTAGAAGAAATTCCACAGGATTTTGTCACATTTCCACTACTTCCTAGACAATGTACAACATTGTTCTTTCTCCTTGCATGGCACCACTCATTATGTTCATTGGCTCTAGTGAATTTGTTTGGCGAAATTGATGAAGATCTTAGAGACAAAAACACCATGACTAGAAGGAAAAAAATATGAGAATATGGACTAATCAATAGAAAAGGGTATTAACTAAATATGATGTAGTTGAATATGGTTGAGTTGAAACCTTAGCTAATTTATTTCTAAACAAAATGAAAAAGCAAGTAAACAAACTTAGCTCTATAAAAGATGAGTGATGTGTTTGGTTGATTAGTTTGATTATATAAAGGGGATGATAGTTATAAATATTAAGGGCACAAAGAAGGGTAGGGTGGATTTAGGATGAAGGATATTTTTAATTTGTTAGGTACTTATAATACTGCATTTTTTTTAAAGAAATGTGAGTGTGTTTCATAAGGGCTCTCTTTTTGCCACCCCAATATAATTTTCATAAGCTAATATATCGGGTGCACTCTTTATTTGAATTGTTTGATTAATCATCTTCGTTAAGTGGAGGTTTTCTATAACCATTTTTTCAATAACCATATATAAAACAACTTCCACACCTAATCACAATTGATTGAAATAATATTTGTCTATTTTCTAGTAAATCCGAGTAGATATTTTTAGCTCAAATATAATTATTTCCGTTGAAAAATATATATGGTTTGGACAAAAAATAATATAGTAAAGACTCGATTTGTTTCTTTTAAGATTTTCACTCATATCAAAATAGTCCCTCTAATCATGAAAAATACAATTTACTCTTGAAGATCTCAAACTTAACCCATGTTAATTATTGAATGTTGTATTCTTTTCTAGAAATTAGAAAGAGCAGCAAGTTCTCCATGTTGCGGTTGGCCCCCACACAAAAATTAGTTCAATTATAGCTTAATTACAATTTTAGTTAATTTAACTAATTGAACTATGGTCCTAAGTTATCACTTTGATCTCAATTAATAGATGAAAGTCTTGTATTTAAGTTAATGAAGTGTTATTAAATTAATAGATGAAAGTCATGTAGGAATATTCTTTATTACCGGAGAGATAAGTATTAATTTTACTCTTAATTTAAAGGATAAAAATGTCATTATAAATATAAATAGAATAATATAACTGTCATTTTATTTTACTTTTTGCTTTGTATAATTTGCACAGCACTTCTCTTTTTGTATCATCGGAGAGGAGCCTGACCCATGAAAGTCAAGTTCAGCAGTGTTAGCTTGTGATCCAAATGGGGGCAACAATTTGATGGACAAGTTCAAGGTTTGGTTGGGATTGTGATTGCATTACATGGCCCACCTACTAGTGAGCTGGTTCTTGAACTATCATTTTTTCAAAAAAAAATTATTTTTCTACCCAAAAAGATATTGCATTCTACCAAAAAACTTATAGATAAAAAATTATTTTGCTTTACTTAAATATATCATTGTAACTATTTTTTCTACTATTCTATCTTAGTTATACACAGATTATATATCATCTACTATTATCTTGGTTTATACTTAAACATGTCATTGTACCAAAGATTAGTACATAGATCGTACATCTTCCACCATGATCTTAGATATTTTATTAAAAAATCAATTGTAATTAAAAATGATAATATATAAAATTGTTGAACTATTAAAGCACACAACTCAGTAGCTCAAGATATGCTACAATGATTGTATGGCGAATAACTATCTCCAAAATAGCACCTTCAACCTTAAACCCTGGTTTAGGCCCTTCAGGCTTTCTCTTCGTACTAATAACAACACCTTTAACCTTAGCCTCACCTTTCAATAAATCATTATTCTTCTTCCTCAAACGAAACTCTTCGTTGCACCTTGAAGGCTTAACATGTTCAATTCTCACATGAATTCTCTTCCTAATGATTTTGTTACTAACTTGTTTATTCACCTCGACGCCAATGGCGTGGTTTGTTACGTTCCAAACTCGACCGGTGCGGCCATGGTAGAATTTGTGAGGCATGCCTTTGTGAACTGCACCATTGATGATGATGTCGACGTAGTCACCGATGTGATAGGTTCGGAGATAGGTGGCTAGGGCTATGGTTCCTTTCTTCCTGAAGGCTCGAGAGAATGAGTCTCTGGTTCGAGAACGTAAACCATGACCAGCATGCATTTTCTCTCACTAGGGTTTTTCTCTCTCTATCTCTACCTATATTTTTCTATATGTGTTTTATAGGTTGTGTGGTTTTGTTCTAGGGTTTTTTTGTTGAGTCATGGGCTTTTTTATTCCTCTAAATTGGCTTGAGTAGGATCGAATCATGAAATACACTTTTTTGACTCATTTTTGTTTGCTTGGGTAAAAAATATTCAAATATTCTTAGCTCTTTTCCCTTTCTCGTGGACCTAGGAGTATGTTTTACATTCAGATACATGCATATTAGAATATAAGCCATTACATTTTCATAGGATGAATGATTAAGATGTGAAATATATCTTTTTAACTTACTCCTGGAGTAAGTGGATCAACTCTCTTTTATAATTATGTGTATGTCATAATGTATTTTTTATATATTGAGATAGATGGTTGTGTAAATGTCTTGTCTTGTAATAAGCGAGTGTTGTTAAATGCTTACTTTCTACAATACTTATAAAAACACTATTGAATCTAATGTTACATTCTATATGTTCAGATAGACAACACTCAAAAGAGTCGTTGAATGACAATTTTAAGTGATGTTTTACAATTCTGATGTAGTGTTTTTTCAAATTTCAGCTAATTACAAAGTTAGTTTTACCAAACAACTATAGTTTAATAAGCTACCAACATAACTACAAGCTTTCAACTATCTTCACAACTACAAGCTCACCGCTATCAGTTAAAAATTAGTTTTGTCGAACAAAGCTACTAAAATAGTTGTTTTGTGACCTTAGATGGACTTGCCGTTGTAGAGTCCAACAAACATGCCTAGAGGTTTAAGGCTATATTGGGCTTAGAAATATGGTTTTCTTAGTCACTGTTTACATTGAAGTTACATTCTTTATTCTCCATTACATAACTCTGTGACCAATATGGAAGCCCATACAAGCTCCACTATGATTTATTTTTCGGCCATGCTGGTCATTGAGAAAACCATATTACTACCATGGCCAACACACTATCTTGATTATATGCAAGCCTAAGCAATTGAATGTAAATTAGATTAAATTAAGTAGATAATAGAACAAACAAAAGAATAGAATCCATTAAAAACATATAAGTGACTTTCATATAAAATAAATGACTTTTGAAAGGGTACCATTTAATTACTTTGAGTTGAAAGAAAATATCCTTAAGAATATTTTTTCCTTCTCCATCAAGATAGTTTTTATTTTATATTTTATGTTGAATTGAGATCCTCATTATGGGAAGATTCATGTAAGAACAAGTGATAAAAAATAGTGTTTTGATTGAAGATATATTTGGACCCAAAAGTAAAGAGGGAAGTATGAGGGAGGATTGGCTTGAGTTATCCATGAAAATGACTACCAGATAATAAGCATCTAGCCATACCCAACATTGTAAGCAGCTTCAAAACAATTTATCTTTCTTTCTACAGCTTTTAGTTTTTTTCCACACCAACTTTCTCTCCTAACTAAAAGATAAATGATATCTTATCCGACCTCGACAGTACTAAATGAAGATACTAAAAGCAACCACAATAATTGATTGTTCTTAACTTAATAAAAATATTCTTAATCTGTTCTTCATTGTGTCATTCTTATTTTCTAACTTTTATTGTTAAATAATAACAATTATCGGTTGTTCTTAACCAAGTGAAGAGAAAGATTTATGTTGTGGGAAAAAATAGATGTTGTGGGACCAAAATAATATTAATAATGATGTTTGTCATTGTGAAAAAAAGTAGATGTTATTCTTATTTTATACATAGTTATAACAAATTATAAAATAATGATAAAGATATTATTTGTCATTATTACTTTTTTAACATCTGACATAAATAATTTTTCAAATAGTTTAAATGGTAAATTGTAAATTGTATGGAGAATTGAGTATCAAGAGAGAATCACACCTCTATATAACACTAAAAAAATGATTATTGTCCCCATTTGAAAGCATTCATGAGTGCCTACATATTTTATTTATTCCCTTCTATGTGTCCTATTTGATTGTTCTGATAGGACATTTTTAACCACTTGATGTGTTGATCCAACACAATTGGTCCTTGATGGTAACCAAAATGTTGGGTCATTTTCATTTGTCTGGTTTTCCCTTTCAATGTGGGTCCTGCACCATCAACGTCTGATTTGGGTTGCTGCATCCTGCTACCAGTCCTATTCACTTGGACCTCCCATTATAAGTGCTTTAACATAAATTCATTATATACGAATCAGAGTCTAGTGGTGTAAGACTTTATTGGATTTCTAGATATATCATAAGTTCAACTCTTCGGAGCAATATTTATTGGAGGACAGTCACACATTCCGGAAGAGATTAATTCCTTAATCATAGGCTAATATCAAAACGGTAAATTCATCATATTAGAGACCATAATTTGAGGGAGGCTCTTTAAATTTAGAGAAAAAATGGTGTGAAGTTGAGAGATTCCTGAATCCTAATAAGTGCTCCAAGGTTAAGAAAATCATGTCAATTCACATACAGTCCTGCCAAATAAGAAGCTCAATATGAGAAAAATTTAGCCAAAAATTATCACATAATGAAATGGTGTTTGGTTTTTCATATTTGTCTTATTTTACATGATATAAGATTCAACTACTATAGTTCATTGTATAAATTGTATTTGACCACAGAAAAAGTAAAACAATACATTTTACTAGTGTATATGCTTTATATGTCCCTCTCATAAAGGTACTTTGCCCTACAACAAGTAAAAAACAACACTGATATAATAACAATGACCTAAACTGAAGAAAAAGGCCCTAAACTTTAAGCTAGCCCTTGCAAGGAAACCGTTGCGGTAAGAATATTACTCTGGTGTCACATCATGTAACTTCAACATGTTCAACCTCACCAAAAGTAAATTATTAAATGGAACCTAAATGTTAGTTGCCCTTGTCTACAATAATAAAGGATTGTTAGTTTTATGCATCATATTCATTACAATATCTCACTTATTCATGGATTTGACACTCATGAGAGGGATGAAAAACATGTAAAATGTGTATGTGATGGTTAGGGGTGAGCAGAACTAGAGTCTACTCGTTCAACCAGTTTGGCCTGATCATGATCGAGCCCGAATATGATCGGATCTCATTGGGGCTAGGATCACGTTTGAGTTTAAAAATTAGGCTTAACCAATATTTAAAGTTAATCAGGTTGGGGACAAGCATGACCCAAGCCAGACTCGTCTCATAATTATTCAATCATCGTGTTTGTGTTTATCTCTATTTAATTATGTATAGTATGGAGTAATGAAATTTCTTTGGTCGAAAATATGATTGATTCTCTAATTTATTCTTCATATACACATGATTAGCAATATATATACATATATCATTTTATATATCAAATTACATTTCCATGATAATAAATAATTTTGAGAAAACTTTATCTAAAAGAAGTATGTATCACATTTAATTGGGTCTAGGGTTAGATTCAGATTCAAAGGTTGATCCATCCAATATTTATGATCGAGTCTAGAGTCGAGTTCAAAAAAATGACCCGGTGAACATTTAGGACAGAACAAGAGACAAACTTTTATCTGGCACATACTCCCCCTAGTGATGGTATCAATGGATCCTAAAATCTACTAAATATGTACAATTATATATAAACATGCATGTACACATAAAATAACATAAATAAGAAAAGTAACATATGAGGAATGTTAACAAATACAAGTCTAAAGTCTAAACATGTGAGAGTGTATACAACTTTCCCAATTTCCCATCACGAGGAAGAAGCAATGGTGAATCTAACAATAACTCGGGATTCAGTATTTATTTGACCATTTTCACTTCAATCCTTAAATCATTCACCCTAAATTTCGGATGACTGACCCACGAAGTTCAGATGTGCAAATTTGCAGGGTAAGTCTAATAAAACACCCAACAGATTTAGATATTTGAATCACAATGATTGAATTAGGGGTTTCAAACTTACCCTCATAAATATTAGTTATGAATAGACTAGTGGCCTGATTATTATTTATTGAAAGTGGAAACTGAGAATAATATCCTAGTGTCCCTTCACACAGTTGGAAGGTCCATAAATAGAGGTACCCTTATCATTTCACTCATGACAGGAACAACAATATCAAAGTACAAAGGAAAATGTGAAGCTGTCAACCCTGTCTCTTTGTTTTCTTGTTCCCTCTATCTCTTTTCCTACAAGCCACTAGTCTATACTCATTTTACTCCATATCATTATTAATGATAACAGAATAGATCGGGGTTAGATTTGTACTTACCTAATTCCGAATTTGAAATCTGAAACCTGAACTTAAATTAAGTGGAGTTGAAAATAATATTACTATCCCCAAATTTGTCAAGTTTCAAGTAACCCGAACTCGAAAGGAATCAGCCCAAAACATTTATTTATATATATAGGTTATATATATATAATTTTGTAATATCACGTATGTTAATCGGTTCTGATTAGTTTTTGGTAGAGTATCAACTATATCAAACACGGAAGTTGAACTTATGTAAAACCTGAATTTGAACTCAATCACATCGAGTTTTCCTTATTAATTTTTGGATGAATTTGGATAGGTACCCACGGGTTCGGTTTTCATTGTCATTCATAGTTATTGTAGTTACATTTCACATTTTTGTTAACATCTTTGATGTGATGGAATTGAAATATAACCTTAGGTTAAGCTTACTTATGGTGTCATGGGGTTTTATGTAATAACAACCCTAGATAATAATTGTAAGTATAATTTTTTGATAGCCATCAATTGTACAAATATGCATGTTGGCCAAAATTTCAAAATAGATGAAGGAGTATTTAATATCATGGTTGAGTCATAATCAAGAGCTCTAGAACAACTAGTTCCTACTTGCTACTGAATAGTAGTGAATGGGTAACCCTACTCCTCTCATCAATAATCAACAATGAATAACATTTAATAAAAATAGACATGTTTTTAACTTTTTTAAGGTTTTGGACCACTTATATTACTGAGTGGTCTGTTATATATGAATGGTATTGATATCATGCTATGTATAACTTTTGCATCTGGAGCTACAAAATGTTCACTCACTAGTCACTGATTCATTGCTGCCTCAAAATAATGTCAGAGATATATGCAAAGTTATTGAAATGTGTTAGGTCAAAACCCTAGTGGACTTCCTATTATATATAATTATACATTTCTTGCTTACAAGAATATGGTGTCCGAAACTATGTTTCAAACTATGTCTTGTACCAATGAAAACATATTATGTCCATTAAAAAAATTAAATATTTATTAATTTTCTATTAATACTTCAATATAGTTGGTCTGGTGTATAGTTTGGGATATGAGGTCCTTGTCCATTTTTTGGTGACCTCTCGGATAGGGATCACCTGTCCCGAGTGGTGTTTCATTCCATGTACCAAGTCAATCAGAATGCTACTTTTTATCACTTTTTATTTTTAAAAATATTCTTTTATTCACATGTCAACATGTGATTAACTTGAAACATGAAATGAGACATAGTTGGAACAAGTGATTTCCATCCGACCTCTCTACCTTGTTTTCATAAATAAGAACAAAGCCTATATATAAGTGTTTTTAGCTCCAACAACATGAGGTACAAAATTTACTTCTTGCTAGAAAATGGGAACTTATTGAGCAAGTTATATTTGTGAAGTTTGAATTTGATAGTCTCTCATTACTCTGGTAGATATAGGTATAATGCAATAACGTAACATTGTTCTCAATAAAAATGCTCTTTATTGTTAATTTTTTTATTACTATTATTATTCATCTTTTGGTTGGTCATCGGTGCATCTTAATCAACTTTTCTAAATAATATAGAAGAAATATAAATTTAATAATTACAGTATCCATGTGGCCTAAGTCTCAATGTATATATAATTGTTTTTTAAAGCTAATGCATTATGCACAAGATATTATCCAGTACTAAATAAAAATGAAGACACATGATATAAACAAATTGTTTTTTAAAGCTAATGCATTGGTGCAATTGATTGATAAAGTGTTTTCTACCGGTGCAACCTTATTGAATGAAACCAGCTCTATGAACATAGAGAGCCATAAATGTCATACCCAATGACCAAATAGATTAATAAGTATAAAATTTTGTTTTCAAATTTTGATTTCTATGCACATATAACAAATATTATTGGAAGAAGTCCATAATTTTACTCCAAGATATATATTAATTTTTGTCCCATAAACATGAGATACTTTGCAAAACAAAAAAAGAAAACAAATACACTAAAATACAACCCTGCATTATAATCCTTTCTAGTACTGGAGATGGAAATTCATAAAAAAAATGACATAATGTAATATTTTTGACCTTTAGATGTAATGTGATAATATTTTTATCCTTAAATATAAAAATAAGATTAATAATTTATCTCTTTGCATAGGAGAGGATTCTTTTCCCAATTTTATTGCTAGTTTCCAATTCTAGCCAATTAAATAATTTTTTGTTCCTGTCAAAAAATCTCTTGTCTTCTTTATCTCTAATTTTAATTGTCATATTTACTTAAAAAAAATTGTGACATTTGGAATGCCTGAGTATTTTAGTTGTAATAAACTAATAATGTCTACTAAATAGATTATAATAAATGAGAAATTTGTCTAAAAGCAAAAATGAAATAAAAGGTAAGTTTTTAAAGAAAATTCTATTTTCACATGATTTTCTATCACTATTTAGAGTGGACAGAGTTTGAAAATGGTAGATGGTAAAATCATGCATCCTATTTTAATATCTTCCTACATAATTGTCCTCATAATTAAAGCATGATATTATTTCCACTCATCATTTTCAGCTTTTATGTTACAGCTAGTATCCTAGACTTTAAAATATCTTATATGGTAGTTCATATTAGTTCAGAGAATTATTATCACCCTACTTCTTCCTACTCCAATAAATAATAATTAAACATAATTTCAGTGACACTGAAATTTTCCAAAAAAATGGCAGCATATTAGTTTAGAAATAATTTGTTTGATCCTCCTAATTGTTAACATTGTCTAACCATGGGTCAATGGCCAGGAATAATAACAATAATAATAAATAAGATATGCACTCAGACTCAATCAATTTTAACTTATGAGTGTAAATTTATATATTGTGAGTAACTCAGTATAATAACTTATACACAATCAATACATCATCCCCACTCATTTATATTATTTTTCTGAAAAGTCAATGATAATAAAATATATTGGGCTTATTGTATTAGGCTATTGGGCTGTTCATATAAAGCCTCTTTCTCTTTTTTGTTTTCTGTTTAGTTAGTTAAGTTGGTTATGTTAGTTAGTTTCCTATTTAAGGCAAGTTCTTCATTGTTATCATCAATCAATTCAATCATCATTAATAAAATACAATCTTCATATTTTTCACCATGTTGATTTCCAATATGGTATCAGAGCTCTCAAATTGAGAGCTCTGCTGCGCACTCATCATTCATTTCCATCAAACCAACCCATCCCTTATCTAAGCAATCTCACTTTCTTCGTAACCCCACTCATCATTCATTTCCACCAAATCAATTCATTCCTCATTTCAATCGTTTCCTCTCTCCAAAGCTCTCCTCAAAACTGCATCTTTCCTTCGCTTCCGCATCATCCATTCTCACGAAAAGCATCAGATCTCCATCATGCAAAGAGAGAGCAACAATGACCACCAATTGATGGATGTGTTCCAAAATCCATCAAGCCATTTCTACCTACACCATGGTGAGAATCCTGGATTCATTTTAGTTTCCCATCCTCTTGATGGCACAAACTATATTTCTTGGAGTAGAGCTATGAGAAGAGCTCTCGGATCCAAGAACAAATATAAGTTTGTTAATGGCGCCATTAGAATGCCAAGCACAACTGATCCTACATTTGAAGCTTGGGAAAGATGTAATAACATGATAGTTTCTTGGATAAATAGATCATTATCACCTCAGATTGCTCAGAGTGCTATGTATATAGATGGAGCACAAGAATTATGGCAAGATCTTAAAGATCGGTTTTCCAAGGGGGATTATTTTAGAACTTCTGATCTCCTTCAAGAAATTCATTCAATACGGCAAGGAGATCGAAACATTTCTACATATTTCATTGATCTCAAAACTATTTGGGAAGAATTGGATGCTCTACGACCTCTAATCCCATGCATATGTGATGTCAAATGCACATGTGAATCTATGAAGAGCACCAATCACTATCGAGAATCTGAATATGTCATTTGTTTCCTTAAGGGTCTCAATGATCAATTTGGAACAATCAAAGCTCAATTCCTCTTAATGGAACCTCTACCAACGATAAACAAGGCATTCTCTTTGGTCATACAGCAAGAAAGGCAATTGGATGGTACTATCACTGAAGATCGAAGAACTGTTGTCAACAATATCACCTCCAAAACAACATGGAGAAATTCGGCACAAAAGAGTGTTGGATTCAATTCCTCAAGAGAGCAAGATGCCAATAGATTTAATGGCAGAAACACATACAATGGCAATCCACAATCATATACCATAAACAACAAACCAAACATGGTAAGCAACAAAGGCAAGATTTGCACATTTTGTGGAAGAGAGAATCATACTGTTGAAATTTGTTATTTCAAACACGGATTCCCCTACCTTCAAGCCTAGACAGGGGCAAACCAAATCAACTATTAATTCTAGCATATGTACAACTGATATGGCACCAACACCAAGCACCTCAATCAGAAATCAAGAAAAGGACACTGATGAGAAAACTATCTTGACATTCAATTCTGCAAATTATGTGAACCAACCTGCAATAGAGGAAGAAACTCATCCTCACTCAGGTATGTCTTCTAATCTCAGTTATTGGATTCTTGATACATGGGCTACAGATCATGTTACCACTGATTTGTCCAATTACACAAATTATCATAACATCACACCTATACTTATAAAACTACCTAATGGAGCTTCTGTATTGACAAAATGCCCTGGCACTGTCACTTTATCAACCGAATTACACCTTCATAATGTTCTATACATACCTGAATTTACTTACAATTTAATATATGTTCATAAACTTGCAACCTGTTCCAATTATACTATTACATTTGATCACAATTGTTGTCTCATTCAGGATACAACTACCTTGAGGACGATTGGACTTGCTGAGGTCTCCAATCATCTATACATTTTTCATCCTTTAGACAATTCTGCTAAACATGTATTACATAGCATAAATTCTGATCCTGCTAAAAACTTTGATTTGTGGCACTTCCGTTTAGGCCATCCATCCTATTCTGTGATTGAATTAATGTGCTCTCAATATTCATATATGAAATTGCATATGCATACTGCTTGTGACACTTGCCATATTGCTAAACAATCAAAAACCCTTTTCCTATTAGTACATCTGTTTCTGCTCACCCTTTTGAACTCATTCACATGGATATTTGGGGTCCCTTAAAGTGTCCATCCATTCATGGACACAAATACTTTCTTACTATAGTGGATGACTTCACAAGACATACATGGCTATTTCTCATGATGTCTAAAGCTGATACTAGAAACTTAGTTAAAGATTTTGTTCAATTTGTGCTTGTTCAATACAATCAACACATTAAAGTCATTAGATCTAATAATGGCCTATAATTTATGATGCCTACCTTCTACTCTACTTCTGGCATCATTCACCAAACATCATGCATTGAAACTTCCCAGCAAAACTCTATTGTGGAAAGAAAACATAGGCATATACTTAATGTGACTAGGTCTCTTCTATTCCAATCACACTTACCCCCCTCTTTCTGGACCTATGCTGTGAAACATGCAGTTTTTCTGATAAACATGCTTCATACTCCTGTGTTAAACAATAAATCCCCAACTGAAATTCTTCTAGGAACACCACCTTCTTTCACTAACCTGAGAGTTTTTGGTTGCCTGTGTTATGGCACGACCCTTGTCCAAGGTAGAACCAAACTTGACCCTCGGACCAAGAAATGCATATTCCTTGGCTACAAACATGCTACTAAAGGCTACATACTCATTGACATACACACTAAGAACCTTTTCATCACGAGAAATGTCCAGTTTTATGAGCATATCTTCTCATATCATACTCCAAATAAACCTCTCCCTGCCACTACTGAACAACCTACTGATACATACACTTTCCCATTGGATGTCCATGTTCACCCCTCTTCTTCACCAATCATTGACCAACAAATCCCCATTCCATCCAGTTCTCCTATTCCCTCTACTACCATCACCAACAATACTCAAACCAGAAGATCTCATAGACCACACATACCCCCCACATACCTCAAAGATTTTCATTGTAGTCTTCTCACTTCTTCCCATCACATTGATCCTCCCAACATCACTCACCCTCTGTCCACTGTCATCTCATACCATACACTATCCCTACCTTACAAAAATTATACTTTATCCATTAGTGCTCATATAGAACTTAAAACCTTTAAACAAGCCATTACTTCTCATGATTGGGTCCAGGCTATGAAACATGAACTTCAAGCCTTGCAAGACAATAATACTTGGACTATAGTATCTCTACCCCCTGATAAAAGCCCTATAGGATCCAAATGGGTTTATAAACTGAAATTTAAAGCTGATGGCACCATAGAAAGGCATAAAGCCAGATTGGGTGCTAAAGGTTTTAATCAAATAGAAGACTTGGATTTCTTTGAAACTTTTACACCAGTTGTAAAACTCACTACCATTAGGATGCTCCTTGCTGTTGCATCATCTAAACATTGGATTTTAGAACAACTTGATGTTAATAATGTTTTCTTACATAGTGATTTGAATGAGGAAATATATATGACACTCCCTCAAGGAGTTACTTCTACCATCCCTAACCCTGTTTGCAAATTAAATAAATCTTTGTATGGTTTAAAATAAGCTAGTAGGCAATGGTTTGCCAAATTATCCTCTTCCTTATTATCTTTAGGTTATATACAATCTCACCATGATCATTCTTTATTTACCAAACACAATGATTTTGGTTTTACTGCTCTTGTGATTTATGTTGATGATCTTATACTTGTTGGTAACAATCCTTCTGAAATTGATTCTGTTAAACATTTTTTACATACTGCCTTCAAGATCAAAAATCTTGGCCTCTTAAGATACTTTCTTGGCATAGAAGTTGCTCATTCTACACAGGGCATCACCATATGTCAACGAAAATACATCCTGGACTTACTTCTTGACACAGGTTTTCTTCATTCAAAACTTGTTCAGACTCATATGATCAAGGGTCAATCTCTTCACCAAGATGATAGCCCACCATTCCAGGATCCTACGTTATATAGACAACTGGTAGGTCGTCTCCTTTACCTTACTAACACTCGTCCAGATATTACCTTTGTTGTCCAGCAGCTTAGTTAGTTCATGGCTACGCCTACTTCCCTACACTTCAAGGCTCTAAAGGTTTCTACTCCTGGTAAAGGTTTGTTTTATTCATCTTCTTCTTCTCTTCATCTCACTGGTTTTAGTGATTCAGATTGGGCTAATTGCCTTGACACTAGACGATCCATTTCTGGATTTAGTATGTTCTTAGGCACTTCTTGGATTTACAAAACACAGTTTCAAAGTCTTCCTCTGAAGTTGAATATAGAGCCCTTGCTTTTGCTTCTTGGGAAGTGCAATGGCTCACATACTTACTTCTTGATTTACATGTTTCTCTATTAAAATCAACCGTGCTTTACTGTGATAGTCAATCAGCTAGGCATATTGCAGCAAATTCTGTTTTTCATGAACGCACGGAGCATTTAGATATTGATTGCCATATTACTCGTGAATACTTAAAGAACAACCTTTTCATCTTATTACCTATTTCATCCAAAGAACAGGTGGCTGATTTGTTTACAAAAGCTTTGGATACATCTTCATTTTGTCATATGCTTAACAAGCTGGGAATGCAAAATATACATTCTCCACCTTGAGAGAGGGTATTGGGCTTATTGTATTAGGCTATTGGACTGTTCATATAAAGCCTCTTTCTCTTTTTTGTTTTATGTTTAGTTAGTTAAGTTGGTTATGTTAGTTAGTTTCTTATTTAAGGCAAGTTCTTCATTGTTAACAATCAATCAATTCAATCATCATTAATAAAATACAATCTTCATATTTTTTACCATGTTGAGTTCCAATAAAATATGAATTGTGAATGATGCAACATTGTTTAAAGGTTATAAAACACAGATTTTTTTCTCTATTAACTTATAAGATCGCATAAAACTGAGAAAAATGTGAATTGCAGATGGTGAATTGGTTAAGGTCAATGACATATACTATATTAAGGCAAGAATTTTTAAGGGTCTATTTATTTTGGCAAATAGAACTTTTTATGAAACCTTTTCATTTGTTTTACTCATAACTTCTCTTTATAGATGTTGCTTTTCCATGCATGACACATCTTATTTCATGAATCACACTTTCATTCCTGGTAGGGTTACTCATTTCACATAAAATAAACATTATCATGTTTTAATCCAAAGGTTATAAAAATGATTAAATGAAAAAAGGACACTTATGTATTTGATATATCATATAAGATCAGGTTAATATTTATGTGTCTAAAGTTTTTACAATGTCACATTCATTTCTATTACTTCCTTTAAAATTAATAATAATTAACATATATAAATAGTGAAAATATGCTTAAAAATAGTTTGGAGCATACGTATTAAATCAAGAAAAAAATATGTATGTTTTGACAGAATATGAATTTTTTATTTTATCACTATATTATTTGTTATTCATTTTTAGTTATAATTGATTTTTAAATAAAAATAATAGAAATAAATAATAGATAATATGCTGAATATATTTAAATTTTTAGATCGTTAAATATAAAAGTTAAACCGTTAAATGAAGGATATAAATGGAAGATAATGACGGGTCATCTTCTTTTATTAAAAACTGTGTCGGGCGTTGGCTTGAATAAGGACCCCACCCTATGAGTTATGGGACCTTAACTTCAATTTAAGGTCCAACCCATTTTTTCTACACACATCGGTTCCTACTATCAATTTTTCATTAGCTTTTGCTGCCCTTCATTAGTTCATGATTTATTTCTTCGGTAACATTTTCAATTTGAACTATCACAAATATAACATTTTACATATATAGAGAATAAGTTTATCTTTCAATGAGAAAATTAAAAAAAAAAAATCGTTAATTTAATTTAATTCAAAGCATATTGCGATCTTGAAATACTAAAATGTAATAATAAATACATTTTTAGGCACTCACATTTAAATTTAATTCAAGCTTGTACCATTTTCAAAGATGAGTTAGGGTCAGTAAGCTTCTTAAACATGTTCTCGAATGTTAGATTGGTTTTAACTATGAGATGATTTTTTTATATTAACATTATGATATATTTTTGGTTTGGCATAACTTCTCTTAACTTAATTTTGTTCTAGCTTTGTCCTTAATATTGACGATAATACTTCAATCCTACGTTCAATATAATTGATTAAACCCCAAATGTGGAGCATTTTCTTCAATATGGGTTCTTAGATTTAGATATCATCCAAATTGGTTAATATTTTTGGAAATTTTGGTCGTTAATTAGGAAACTTTTATGTCCTTTTAACAAAAATCAATTAGTTTGCCAAATAAGTTTTATCCAATAAGCTAATTACTAAGACTCAACTTTCAAGTAAAATTTCATAGTTTTTAGCTAGCATCACCATCTCATAGCTATAAGCAATTTTGCTAAATGAAATGTAAGTCATTTTTATTTCATTGTAGTATATGTTTGCCTCATTTAATATGAAAAGGGTATATTTGTTTTATATAAAGCTATACACTAATTTTATAAGAGTGTTACAGTTGTGGACCGTGAACATACAAATTTATATATAATCAATACATCATTTATCATTCACGTGTATTACTAATATTTTTTTTATCAGTAAAAGGAATTTTAATAAATTAAGAAAGAATTACAAAAGAATGAAAACAAAGATTAGAGCAACAAAAAGACAAGATGAGTTACAAGCCAATATTGAGACAAGGTTAGAGATTAGCTATCTAGTGAGAATAATTAATCGAGTCTTTCCCCTCCAAAGCCATGATTTGACCCTTGTTGAAACCAGGATTTGTTGAAGAGAAGACTTTACAGAATTAAAAACATTGTCATTTATAGATAACCAAATGACCCAATTGTAACTAACTAGATGACACTCCAAAGTTTTCAGCATTTTCTATCTTTCACCATGCAGTGATAAAATGGTCAATGTGTGCAAGAGGAAGAACAATCTTGAAATGCAGTCAATTGTAAATAAGTTGCCAAACTAAATAAATGAGATCGCATGAATAGAAAAGATACTCAGAGGATTCACGGTGCTCGTTACAAAAAGATTAAGGAGGTCCTCCTCCATGAGCTAGAGAAATTCCCTTCCTGATAAGTTGATCCTTTGTTGCAAGTCTATCTTGGAAAGTGTCCAAACAAAAGTAATGACCTTCAGAAGAGCTTTGATAAAATGGAGATGATGATTGTTGAGTTCCTGCTGCTGATGCTGGTGGTGACAAAGTTGTAAGCGGATCTAACTAAGTACTGCTTGAATTTGTTATACCTCCACTCCTAAGACGTCAGATGTGTTGACCTGAAGCGTCGATCAATTAAGTTCATGCAAAAAGATATTAGTTAGTTCAAGTTCCCATGTAATGTTTTTTATATTATTATATTATGGGAGAAAAGATTTATATATTTATAATGTATGGATTTGATATATTGTGGCTGTATTATTTAATATTCATATTTTAATCATAATTAACTCTTCAAAAAAAGTAATGCAAATAAATGGTAAATAATATACTAAATGTATAAATCTTTATATTAACATTGCATATATGTTACTCTTATCTATACTATCTATACTATATATACTATATATAAAGCAAAAATATATTACAACTACGTACATGACATAATTTCCACTTACCTATTTTCCCTTATAATTAATAATTATTACAATGTTTTTCTATACAATTAAAAATATAAATGAAGGTTGGAGGAAATTACATCCATTAAATATATCAAACTACCAATGTATTTTTTAATAATATCACAATTCATTTTTGCATTTTTATCAAAAAATTATAATATCATGTAAAAAAAAGTGATATAATTCTCTAAAATTAAGTATATAAAAATTAAATATTCAGTACTAAAAAATAAAAAATGCGGGTTAGCAGACACAGAGTGACTGCCCACACGCTAGTACTATATATAAAGCCAAAACATGATGTAACTTCTACCATGATATAATTTTTACTTCATATTTCGCTTTTAACATTATTTAATTTTTACAGAAAAACATATAACCCTAAATAACCACCACTAACCTATTGACTAACCATGTTTCTCACCTTAAAGTGAATATTATCATAAATACCAAAAAAATATAATATAAAGTATAAAGAATATAACAAATATATTTTAATTCTAAAAATGAAATATATAAAAATTGAATACGTAGTACTAACATATAATATCAATTGAATGCGTAGTACTAACATATAATATCAATGGCATGCAAGAATTGCATGTGTACACTAATATTAAATAAGGGTAATAAGTGTGATGAAGAAAGTTAAGATTTTCCTATAAAAAAAGCATCAACAACATTGTGGAAAAGCGACAAGCACAATTAGATTATGGAATAGACCAACCACGGGCTTAGGCCCATTTCACGTGGGACAGCATACTAATAAAAATATTTAAAATTAAATGGACGGTAGATCAAGGTTCATAAAATCAAATCAAAAAGATTTTTATCAAAATTTTGATATTCTCATATCATTGTTCATTGTGGACCTAGTGGTCCTTCAAATAATTTTTCATTTACCTTACCTCAATAAACTATATGGTTAGATCTCAACCGCAAATGATAAGTATGAGTATTTAAATCTAGACCCATAAAAAAATAATCCAAAAACCAATTGAAAAAAACTAAAATGAAAAAATCAAAATTGTTTGGATGGTGTTGAATCAATTTTTATAAACCCAACTGATTTAGTTCGATTTTTGGTTTAAACTTTAAGAATTACATCAAATTAATGATGATAATCAAATTGATTAACATGGTTGAAGTTAAATTAGATGGTTTAAAGAACTCTTACACATATAAACTTGTTTTATAAATTACAGTCACTTACCAAAATAGTCAATTAATTTATCAAAAATAATAGTAATTTAATTAATTAATTACAAATCATAAATTTTTAACTTCTAACTTTCATCAATTTGATGTTTATCTATCATTTAACATATTATAAAATGATTTTATGTCGGTCCGTTCAACTATTAAATTGTTCTCAAATATCGATAAAGTACAACAATTATATCAGTCATGCAATCGTATCTGTCAAAAACCGACTAAAATCGGTCATACTAGTTGTTTCAATTGAACCATACCGGTCAAACCGATAAGTTTCATTTAATTTTTTTTAATGAAAATAACTTATTTTTACCAAGATTTTTGTATGAGATCAAACACACAACTAATACCTTTTTACTCTTCTAAAATTGATCTATCATCACTAACAGACGTTGGTTCAAGTGATACATGCTTGATTTTCCTTAAGCAAGGTATCAGGTTCGAGTCTTGTGGATGAAAAAAATGTCCGCTGAATTTATTTTAACAAATGGATCTATCATCAAGTGATACATTTTTATTTTAACAAATTGTATATATAAAAGTCTTTATTCTCTTCTTAATTGTTTTTTCAACATTAATAAAATCGAACCATTATACACAGTATTAATAAAATTGATTATTTATGCCCCTCCCAATTCAAATGTAGAAAAATCATCAAATATTTCATTTGAGTGAGAATATTGAATATAGTTCATGTAAAAAGAGTAAAAGTTAATGGATACTAATACAGTATAGTATAACTAAACAGTACAGTATAAAGTAGAAGACTAACCGTATATCCGTAGAGTAGAGTACCAACGTTTTTTCGCAGTACTTGAAATGGTTAATAACCATTCTCAGAGAAATAGAATCACAGAAAGAGAATATTGAGAGCCATTGAAACGCTGCGTTTTATATTCTCAAACACATTTCTCATTCTCCATTTTTCAACAAACACAATGCTTCAACTTCAAAAAATTACTCAAATTAAGTAATTAGCTAACTTACTATTTCACTTGTGCCCTAGAATTTGAAGGTTCAGGTTTTGTTAATTTTTCTTCTTCATTACTCAAATGGAACAACCTACACAAGTTTTACGTGGATCCAATAAAAACGACGTCGTTGCACTCGAGTCAATTCAGTTCAACGAAGAAATCCAAGGAATCATGGCGCCGGAAAACGCTAGATCCTTCACCGCGCTTCTTGAGCTTCGTTCGGCGCAGCCTGTTGAGTTTTTCCACTCGCCGGAATCCTCCGTCGCCGCCGCTTCTGCTCGGAAACCGCCTCTCGCGAACACGAAACCGTATAATTTGACCTTTCCTTCAAACTCCGGGTTGAGCGAACGCGCCGCGAGGTTCTCAGTGTTTTCCGGGGAGAATTCATCGTCGCCGGAGGAGGCGTGTTTGGTAGTTCCGGTTACTTCCGGTGATAGAGTGAAGAACGAGCCGCAAGAGACCGATTCGAACCCGTGCTCCACGCAAGGTTGTGTTTCTGATCCTGATGTTCAGGACAAGAATCAGAGGAATACGAAGAGGAAGGAGCGAGAGAAAAAGGTAACGGTAAACCCCCCAATTGTAACCGATTCGAGAGTTAGGGTTTTTGTTTTCTGTAGAATTTCTCAGTTCGGTGCTCAAATTATGAAATAATCGCTGGTTTTTTGAAATTCAGTTTAAACCTTCGTCAAAGAAGAGTAAGAGCGTCGCCGATGAGAACTCCGGTGACGGCGAGAAGCTCCCGTACGTTCATGTTCGAGTTCGTCGAGGTCAAGCTACAGATAGCCATAGCTTAGCAGAAAGGGTAACCCCATGATTAAACACTAATTAATTTGCTTAATTTGCTCCGTATGTTCATGTTCAAGTTTCAAGATGACGTTGGTCTAATGATGTAAGAATATATTTGATCGAGAAAGACCAAAAGTTAAGAATATACTTATTAGTAAGGGCAGCAACGCACCCGGCGATTAGTACAACAAAAATATAAGTTTGTATATGAAAGTTTGTTTATTTATTTTATTAAAATTTGATTTTGTGTTTGTGTTGTAGGCTAGGAGAGAGAAAATCAATGCTAGGATGAAGCTTTTACAAGAGCTGGTCCCCGGTTGCAACAAGGTGCAATCTTAGTCTTTATCTTAATTAAACCTTAAATCCTTAGTTACTAGAATTAATTAATTGTGCTTTATTCCTGTTTGAGGATTATGCTATCATTTTCTGTTTAATTTGTCTCCCAAAAGTGCAATTATGATTCTCTAGGTTACTGGCTTTAATAACGGTTTTTTGTCATTGTCACCTTTTTCACCTCACAAAAGAAAGTGATTGCTTTTACATCAAGTAAAGTAAGTGCCCACTGGCACCGTGGGTCAAACATGGTATTTTTGTAACTTTACCCTTCCATGTGTTTTGCTTTTTGGTTGATTTCGTATTTGTTACTCATCTTTTTTAAGGTCACTTTTTCATTGCAAAGTTTCCATCCTTATAGAGCATCATTAGTGTGACTGTAAAATATAGACGAACTAGAGCTTACCCATCCTTATAAACAAACTCGAGCAGTGTACACTTGAATAAGCTTGTGGGGTCCATTTATGGATAAAGGTTACCGTTTAGAGGAGGAGAGTGTTTTTTGAGTTTGTTAATTTATTAAAAAGTGTAAGCAATTTATAAAATATGCATTGGGGTTCACTAAAGGACAAAACCATGGTTCACAAATGGGGATGCTCTTATGTTTTGGACGTTCTGTTCACACTTCACAGTGACAGTGCCCTTTCATATTTTTCTTAAAAAATTGACATGAAGAGTATTTCATAAAAACAAAGTAGTGATTCTGGAGATAAAAAAGTTCGCTGTTGTTTAATGAATAGGACAAAAAATATAGACTCATGGGTTGTACATGACAATTAAGGTAATCCTATCTTCTTCCTTTCTTCGGCCTTCTGGCTTATTGAAGAGACAGAGTGGTGGGCGTGTGGGGGCGGAAGAGGATGGGGGTTCTTGTTTACCTTGAAACTAGTATGCATTGTTTTATGGGGTCCTCTTGGTAAGTGAAATATTAATCTATCTCGTGATGGTGATGGACTGATGGTACCATTATCTCTTCAAGTTTGGTATCCATCAATTATGGGGTGACGAAAATGGGATGAGTGAAGAATACATACTTTGGAGTGCATCCAACAACCAGCAGACATAACTTGCTTGGGACATTTGTACATTATCAAATTAATGTCACCTAAACTTGTCTGTATGAAAAAGTCATCTAAACATAAACTAAATGCATAACCTCAAGTACATAAAAATAGGTTATACTCTTTTGGTAGGTGGGGAAGATGTTATTATTGATATAGAACGTATTCATATCTGTATCATATATTTCACAAAATACAGTTATTAACATCACATTTACATACATAACTATTATGTTTTCTGTATTAAAAGAACAAGTGCAACTAAAAGAAGGATGGTACTAGGATTATAAACAAGAAAACTTTCTCCTTTCTCTGTATTTAATTTTGTCCAAACATGTTAATATTTCTTTCATAAATTCTAAAGGATTATTCTCTTATATTCTATAGCAAATAATAAATTAATGTTTAAAAAGAGGCAACCTAATTCATTAAAGGTCACATTATGCTCGGAATCCATGAAAGGTTAGACCAATATGTGTGTTAATAGTAGATAGTTTTGCCTTCCATTTTCTAGAGATTGATTCTATGACTTTTGAACCTTTAACCTTAGAATCACATGGCAATAGCTCCAACTCTTGCGCCGAGGCTCCTTGCGGTAAATAAATGTTTAAAGTGAAAATTTCTACTCATGCCAACTTTCTTTTTGACCCCATACATGTTAAAGCTGATCTGCCATGACTTATACTACTTCACTCTTTTTCCTATAATGTTCTATGTATTTGAGTTATGGTATTCTAGAATATGGCCCTGGAGTCTTCATGTGTAACTTGTCTATTGTCAGCTAGCATATGGTTTGTCCATGAGAAACTCTGATTTATGATCTCTCTTATCATAATTGTATCCATGAATTGTTTTTATTGCGCTTACAATTTTGGAAACCTTCAAACATCAATTCTCTTTTAGTGAATAAGTTTCAATTAGTTGTTGTTTTAAGTAGTTTTAATTCTGTTCTCAGCTTTAATTTATCCAAAGTTGCACTTGCATTAAATTTTTGTTGTATCTTCCAAAAGTCATATGGTATTGGTTTTAAATTGAGTTGGCAAAAAATGGAGATCAATGGGCTTTCCCACAATGCATGAAAATTCACCACAAACTTTCTCGGATGATACTGAAATGCTAGTTGATTCTAGTCTGCAAATGTTTCTGAATACGGGATAAGAATAATCTGATTGAAATTTTTCCCTGAGATGAATTCTACGATTGTGCCATTGCAGCCTGTACTATGTTACATCACATTCGCATACAGTCCTGATCCATGAATGAACCCTTGTTTTTTGTTCAATGTAGAAGCCATAATTACACAGGCACTCTTGGATTTTGGATTGTGCTAAATTTTCTAAAAATAGCTAATGTAGGCTCAAAGATGGTGACATGACAAGATTTTTTATGCAGATATCAGGAACGGCATTAGTTTTGGATGAAATAATCAACCATGTGCAAAATCTACAACGTCAAGTGGAGGTCTGAGTCTCGCTTCCCAGACATATTACATAAATAATTTTGCTATGAGTAGGTTAAAGTTGTTGATAATTAGCTATTTGGTTCTCAAATATGATTTATGCTTAAAAAAAACATATTTCCCCTTGCATATAGTCTTGCAAAACCTTTGGGTTGTGCATTACTTTGGCTAGCATATACACTTATAACTTAGTACTCTTGTAATATTTAGTCAAAATAAGTTTTCTTTAGCAACTGAAAAATGTTAAAAATCTTTTCCCAACAGATTAACATTAGGTTTGAGTAGATAATTTTGTTTTACTCTTTGATTTAATTCATGTTACAGTGTTTTAGATTTTGAATCAGATCTGAACTTGTGGTAGCTTAAAAGATGGATTCATTGATTAAGCTATGCTATATTTTGTAATGAGTTTGTCGGACAATGAATTATTACATTGCAACCAAAAAAAGAAAATAAAAAGAACTGAGTCTAATCTGTGAAAATGTCTCAAGATTCGCAAGATCGAAGATTTTGTATTGGAAGACAACATCATGACATTTGAGTTATCAGCCACTAATATGTTTGTGGTCTCATTGATTTATGCTCTAATTGCAGTTCTTATCAATGAAACTGGCAGCAGTTAACCCAAGAATTGATTTCAGCCTTGACAGCTTATTGACTACAGATGTAAGTATTATAAATTTATCTCACTTCAACAATTTTCTCTTTTTAAAAAAAAATATGTATTTTGGGCTGGGGAATAGTCTTAAGAATCAGAAGGTCTATCTATGGATTAACGCAAAAACTATATTGAGGGATAATATATGACCTCTTCTGGAGCACATTTTGTTCTGCTCTTTATTGGAGCCACCGGCACGCAGTGCATTATGTAGGTCAAAGGTGATTGATTCAAAATGTTAGTGTTGTCCTATCTGGTTGTGTTTGCTTAATTTATTTGTCCAAAAACTGAAATGGGGCACCAGAACATGAGGGACAGTGAAATGAAGGGCTTGTAGTCTGTTATTGTGATTTATGCCATTTTGTCCAATGTCATGCTAGAACAACTAAGAAACACTCTAAACATTGCACAAAGTAATAATGTTAGTGTCAGAGAGCAGATACGTGCTTATGCTTGCACTTTAGTCCCTATACCATTCTAATCATTATTTACAAATCCTCTGTCACATTGTCGCGACAGTCACTGCATCTCAATCCTTAAATCAATTGCTTGAAGATGAATGTCTTCAGCTAGAGCTGGAGATGAGTGTGTGTGATTTTGATGAAGTACAGTGCTTTATAGCTAGATCTGCCTTTTCAGTTTATGTTTAGAACTGCTGATAAATTCTTCTCTGTAACTGACAGGGTGCATCTCTAGTGGGCAGTAACTTACCTAGCATGCTTACACCTCTAATGTGGCCAGAAATCCCACAAATTGGTAACAGACAGCATTATCAACAGCAATGGCAATATGATGCATTCCACCAACCACTCTGGGGAAGGGAAGAAGTGAACCATAATTTCATGACTCCAGAGAACTCACTTTTGACGTATGACTCGTCGGCAAATTCAGGTAGATCAGGATTTAGCTTCTATTGTAAACGTCTCTTCTCAAAAACATGTTTAAGAACAATTCTAACTTCATTATATCATCGGTTCAAACTGCCATTAGCACTGCCACAGGGCTTCATAAATAGATACGGATTGAAACTGTTTGCTATGTTTTAATGGAACATTTTGATAAGGTAGAAAATCATAGAGGAATCTTTGGATGGATACAACAACAACCAAGCCTTTATCCCACTAGGTGGGATCATAGATCGAACAATATCACAATATTCTATCATAAATCAATCTTTGGAAGGATTCTCATAAATAACAAATCAGGCATTCTAGTCACTTATTAGAAGTTATACATTTCTGGAAAGAAGCATAGATATGTTTTGAAATTTTGTACTCCTCAACAATACAATTTTGGAAGGTTACAATGTTGAAAGTATCTAAGTTCAATTTAAATTGTGTTACAGCATCTCTGCACTCAAATCAATTGAAGATGGAGCTCTGAAATCATAAAGAAGTTGTGGTACCAGTAGCTATTAGCCTAGTAATAGTTAGTGTATATATCAAATATAGTATTAGTAGTTAGCAGTGTTTGAGAGGTGTCCAACATTCAGCAGGGGAATGGAAGAGGAATTGGAATGGTATTCTTATATAATATATTTATTATTACTACTAATACTAATTATTGGGGTCATTCAATCTATCAGGTGATTGATTGATTCAGATTGTAAAATCATAGAGGGACTATTACTGAACTATCATGGTTAGATGCTTTGTTCATTGAATACATGCAGTATTTCTTTCTTTTACTTTCAGGTGCTGTGCTATGATTGATTTCAAATTCTTCATCTAAGCACCAATTAATGTTAGTTGACTCGGTAAGGAAGTGACTCATACATCATAATGTAATAGATTCCTAAATATCTTCATCCAAACCAGTTAAATATTAATCATTTTAAATTATCTCTTTCAGATCACGCTTGTATTTCATATTGCTCCTCCCTCCAAAATCACTCTCATAACCATGTATCAACACTTGTATACTAATAAAATAAGTTTTGTTGAAAGAAAACACAGCTCACACTATCAAAGTTTGAATTACAATATTATTTGGTGCATTGTTTTAAATAGCGACCATGAACCTTTATATTTTAGAAAATTATCAATATAAGTAGTCTACAATAATATGATTTCAACTACTCCCGAATAACATATCAGTATCTATAGTGGTCGTTACAAATGTAATAGTTTTCTTTTTTAGGATATCATACTTTATAAACTTTATAATATTCATTGTAGATACACAGCACTTTAGTTAGAGAGTAGAGGGATCCAAAAATGGCGAATCTACCACTCATCCTCATCCAAATCATCATCATATTCATTTTCACCCAATCACTCTTCGCCACGTCACACCCACCAAACCCAATCCCTATAACCGTTTCCGTCTCCGACTTCGGAGCCATCGGCGACGGCATCCACTACGACACCGTCCCCATCCAATCCGCCATAAACTCCTGCCCTGACACCTTCCCCTGCCACGTCACCTTCCCGGCGCCGAGGAAATACCTGACGGCGACGGTGTTCCTAAAATCCGGCGTCGTGTTAAACGTGGAGCCAGGTGCGACGATCCTGGGAGGAACGAGGATTGAAGACTATCCGAGGGAGTCGTCGCGGTGGTACGTGGTGTTGGCGGAGAACGCGACGGAGGTCGGAATCGGAGGCGGTGGAGTGGTGGATGGACAGGCGGAGAAGTTTGTGGTGAGAGAAGATCGAAGGAAGAATGTGATGGTGAGTTGGAATAAAACAGGGGCGTGTTTAGGAGATGAATGCAGACCTAGACTTGTTGGTTTCTTGGATTCCGTCAATGTTAGACTTTCCAACATTACTCTCAACCAACCTGCTTATTGGTGGTGCGTTTTACTATATTCAAATTACGTAATTTCTCCATTTTTTTTAGACTGAAGTAAAATAATACATCAGAGCTTGTTCCATTCTTTTTTATAATTTTAAGTAAATCATTTGGTTATTCTTGTTTAATACGGTCTGATCGGAATTTCTCTAATTCAAACCAGTCCAACCCTTATTCAGTTAAAATGTTAAATTAGATCAATTTTCAAGTCTAGTTAGTGTCTGGTTCTCAGTATGCCTCATTCTCTTAGCGGTAGTGTAAATACTCTCAGACATAGTTTAAATAAGTCTCAGTCTGCCTCATTCCCTTAACCTAATTTCTTAGTAGCTATCATGGATCAAAATGTCATATAATCATGGGTGAAAGGGGTAACTCTTCGCATAGTCTGATAGACTTTTGTGAATGAGGCAGGCTGAGAAGTGAGTCCAACATCCTCACTTGTTAGCTATTCTTTTTATTGTCAATTGATTTTGAGATAGAACCTTAACAATATGAATGATTAGAACTAAGATTTTAAAGCTTTTAATGCTCACATGATCTCAGTTAAAAAAATCATTTGCATTTATGTTTTAATTTTTATCATTCTAATTAAATTGAATGATACATATTAATTGTTCTTCTCATTTCTCATGGTAACAACTATTTCATATCAGTTGTCATAACTTTAAATTTTGGTGAAATATAGCATCTATTTTTCCCATATGCTAATATCCAAATTGAGACTCCTAAAACAAGAGTTTGCACTAACTTGCAGCTTACATATAGTAAGGAGTAACAACATTTCCATTGAGGATACTACAATATATGGAGACTTCAATATACCAAACAATGATGGGATAGACATAGAGGACTCAAATAACACAGTAATCACTCGATGCCACATTGATACAGGTGATGATGCAATCTGTCCAAAATCTTACACTGCTCCTGTTTACAACCTCACTGTCACAAACTCTTGGATTCGATCCAAATCTTCGGCGATTAAACTCGGCAGCGCTAGTTGGTTTGATTTCAACCACTTTGTGTTTGACAATATCACTATTGTAGACTCTCATAGAGGACTTGCATTCCAAATCCGCGATGGAGGTAACTTGTTTCTTCTTGCTTAGCCTTGGTATTTGAATGTTTCGGTGTTCTTATCATAAAGTGTTGAATGCAACACAAGTACCTAAAATAAATATTTGGTAGTATTTGATGTACGACACGCTAGAATACAACAACAACCAAACCTTTATTCCATTAGGTTGGGTCGGCTTCATGGATCAAACGACACGTTAGAATAGGACAGACTAAAACATGTAGGTTATGTTGTATGTTTGATGTACTTTATGTATACATCAGATGAGAAAGTACAACATTTTGGTTTCAAAAGGGGTGGAACCAAAGATCACGTTCCATTGTATTTGCACATCAAATGTTACCTTTCAATTCATTAAAAACAACGACTTCTCTTCATGCATTATGTAATTGAAGTGAACATTTCTTCAAACAACTTCCTACATTTGTAACTGAACATTTTTGTAGGTCACTTAAGCTTTTTCATAGAGCTTGATTGACATGAGTCTACTAATAATCCTAGCTATAAAGATCATTTTTTTAGTACTATTAAAGTATCCCCTTGCCGGCTCACCCTATGGGTAAGGAGCAAATCTTTTTCGGGATGCATGACTTCCCCTCCCAACAAGTATCACTCCCAGAAATCAAACCCTTGACCTTTTGGTCATCCTGAGAATCTAGTGGGGCCTTACACCACTAGACCAATGCCTTGTTGGTTAGCTATAAAGATTTAACCTTATAACATATGTCTAAAATGCTTTCAACATGCTCTTGCAGGAAATGTAAGTGACATTGTTTTCTCAAACATAAATATCAGCACAAGATACTATGATCCATTATGGTGGGGAAGAGCAGAGCCTATCTATGTCACATCTTGTCCAAGAGACTCAACCTCAAAGGAGGCTTCAATCTCAAATATACATTTCATCAACATCACTGCAAATTCCGAAAATGGCATCTTCCTATCTGGTTCAAAGAGAGGTTTGTTAAGAAATTTGAGATTCATCAACATGAATATAACTTACACAAGGTTCACCAATTATTCTGGTGGGTTATTGGACTATAGGCCAGGATGCCAAGAATTGGTGAAACATGGCACAGCAGGCATAATGATGGAGTATATTGAAGGTCTTGAGGTTAAAAATGTTGAAATGAAATGGTCAAACTATGAACTAGAGCAATGGAATAATCCTTTGGAGTTTAAGCCATCTACTGTGAACAATATCTCTTTTCTTAATTTTAATTCTGGTTTGTACACAAATAGCAAATCAAGGTAATAACTTTTTTCTGACATAGAAGTTCCAAAACATGTGAATTGCTTGATTAATCATATGGAATGGGGGAAAGGGTCAAAAGATAAGAGGGGCATTTGCTTTTTGTATCAAGAGAAAATGAAGATGGATCTAATTGATTGTGAGTGCATTTAATCATTCATGTTGGGTTTATTCAAGGGTAAAGTCTCACATTGAATATGAGGGGATGAGTGAAAAAGTTTATAAGTAGAAAATGCATATTGAACTAATGTCTTAAGATTTTGGTTCAAGATGTGATGTATAAACTCTTCATTCTTCCCATATAGTAACAATAGAACTCCCTAATAGTTGGAGGCTTTCCTGGTCATATTCTACTTCAACAATGAAAGTGCATTTTTGAAGGGAAACTCTCATGTTGTTCAAAACAACATTATATTTTTTTATATCAATTATACTATCACCCCCACTTAATGTAGAGAGAAACCAACTATTATGATAATGTGAGGAGTATTACATGACAAGGCTATAATAAGAAGTAATTGATAGTTTTCAATACATTTTTTCTTGGTTTGTGTATGCAAACTTTAAATGACACATTTAAGAAGGGATGGAGTATTTTTCTGATAAACAACCGATGACCACTTCTTAGTTCTTACTTCTTAGAGAGATTTTTATATAAATTTAAGTCGGACAAAACATAAAATTCTCTACTCAATAATAAATGTAACTTGGTAGGTGTTTTCAAGATAGTAATAGGTGTAAATATGTAATTGAAAAAGTGATGATGAAAAAATAGTAAAATATTGAGAATGTTAAATAAAAAAGATGATATATAGTATGATGACGAGTGTGGTTTTTCTTCATTGCCGAAGAGGACAATGCATACATAAGATTATAATACATAATAAAAATAATGTTTTAATGGTCCAATTTTTTTTAAAAATTAAATATTTTAAAAAAAATAACTCATCTCACATTCTTAGTACTGGAGAATCTCATACTCGAGAGAAATCCATAAAGAACACATCACACCAAAATTAGATGGTTGACCTCATTCTATACATATTGACACTGACACCTATTTTCCCAGTTACCAACTTACTCTAATATCTTCACTCAAAATGTTTTAAAAATGATTGCAATTTCTTTCTAAATTAGATGTTAATTTATTTCATGCAATTTTTGTGTCTTAAATTCATTATGGTATTATGTTCTATATGAATTTTCTGCATTTGTCTTCTTTATGGTTTTTCCATTTTTGGAATTGTACTATGTCTGCTAGTACATTTAGATGGATTACATGTTTTATGCTCATTGTGATGAATGGTTCAATAGGACAAGCTTTAAGATAACATTGAATGAAAAAGGAAATTAATCTAAGGTTGTGAAATTTACTTTACAAGTTTCAACAGAATCTTCTGATGGAGTTCAAGGAAATTGATATTGTGAATTGATCAAAGATTGAAGAAATGGAAAATACGAATTCACAATCTAGAAGAGGAACTGAGAGAAGTTTCCACTCTTTAAACATCTCAAATGTTGATCACATCCTTTTCCAACAATAAGAACATATTTAAGCAATTTTGTTTTTTAATACCATAATTGAAAACACAATTTTGTTCTTCTAAATAAATGATATTTTTTAGTCAAAATCTTCTTTAGTATTAGACAGACAATTACTTAAAAAATAATCTGAAACTTTTACCTTTTGAATCCAATATAATGGGACCTTTATCTCTAAGTGTGAAAGAAAAAGCAATTTTTTTTATGCAGTAATCGCCTAATGAGACAGAAAACTAATAACAAACATTACATGCCCAAAAAAATCATGACCTCATTTCCTTAGCCAATCAAATTCCATCAAGTAATATAAAAATATTAGTTTATGTTTTTATAATTTTTCTTTTTAATTGAGTATTACTTTCTAATTGGTCGAATACACCAAATAAGATAAGTTCATTCCACAATAGGCTCACCCTTTAACTCATATCATTAACATATTTTCAAATTAAACCAGAGAAAACCCATAATTACTCAAGTTCATGAGACTCATTGACATTAATAATTCATATTCACATTCCACATTCATGTGGATCAGCAAAAAAGAAACATAGTTCATCCATAGAAAAGCAGAATAAATAAATATCCCTATAGTTTAAGAAACAAGACACAATAATCAAGCCTTCATGAAATTGAAATGCTGAGAGATAACAACATTCCAATTGCTGTATTGACACAACTTAAGTCTCACCAAGATAATCACTGATGTCCAAATCATTTTGGCTTCCATTCATTCGAACTTGAGAACCTGTGTTTGTTTCAGAAATAGGGTTTTGATAAACATCATCCAAGTTGGTGACAAATTGACCTAAGTCCAAACCATCTTGAGAAGCAGCATTTGTTTCAGAAGAAGGATTCTGAAAACTATCATTGGAGAATAAGTGTGATTCATCTAAATCTTCAAGCACCTGACTTAATGAAGGAGTGTTTGTTTCTGAACAAAGGTTCAGAAAACTACTAAAGAAGTAGGAGTTTGATGAGTTCTCATTTGGGACATTTGAAGTGATAGAATTTTGGAGCCCTAGATTTTGGGTGTCATGATGAACAAGGGTAGGGTTAGGGTTCTGTGGAAAAGGTTGGTTGTTGAGAAGAAGGTCATGTAACTCATTGTTAATTTCAACATCTGATTGGATCTGTTCTTGTGGTGCATCAAAGTCTTGTAGATTAGTCCCTAGCAAAGGTGATAACTGGACTTCAAAATCAGATGGCAAATCTGGTAAACTGAAATCATCAATGGAAAGGCTAGGGTTATGTTGCAAATTTTGGTTGTTGTTGAAATGATCATGACTCAACTCATTGTTGATGTTAACATTCAATTGGTTTTGTTGGTCTTGGCCAGTCCTCAACAACATTGAATCTTCTACATTTCCACTATGGTTATCTAACATTGCACCATAGTTACCAATTGGATTGTCTTTAGTTGCAGCCTGAGATGCTGTTCTAATGAATCCACCAAAACTAGAAGAGTTACTTTGCATGAAATTATGGTTTTGTGAGCCATGCAAAGAGAATGATGATGAGTTTTGTTGAGTCAGTGATTGTTCTACATTAGTACCTTGATTTGAACACATTGCACCAAAGTTTCCAATTGAATTATCATTTGTTCCTTCCTTATAAGTTGTTCCAATCAATCCACCGGAAAAGCTATTTGATGAGTTGCTCATTTGTTTAGTTAAGGATTGTTCATTCAGGATGCTGCTGCTTGATGAAGATGTTTCACTATAACTTCTTTTCTTCAAAAGATTTTGATGAATTGTTGGAACAAGCTTCATAGTTTGAGTCCTTCTGGTCTTGAATTTATTTTTTTGGGCTTGTAGTTCTTGAGAGTCATGGTTTGGTAACAACTTTGTGACAATATTATCACCATTAATAGCATTATTTTCACTAGTTCCAACTTCAGATCCAGTTCCACTACTCAATTTAAAGTTACAAGGGTTTTGGTTGTTGCCATGAAAAATGGATATTGGTGAGTTTTTGAGTTGAAGATTCAATGGTTGTGATAGAAAGAAAGTGTTGGTTGATGATGATAATATTTCACTAGTGAATGTATTCATAAGAATATCATTATGTGTTGGCACTTTCTTCATAGTTGGTGGTCTTGCATTACTATCTATAATGGCCTTGACCTCATAACTAAGCAAATCAAAGTTTGTAATGGCTTCCATGCCCTTGAATTTTATTAATGCAATATCATGGGCTCTTGCTGCATCATCAACAGTATCTGGTTCAATTAGTAAACAAAAACATATCTTATGTTAGTCCTAGATAATGACATTTAACATTTATTAAGTATTTGAATATGCAAAAAATTACTAGAAAAAACTGTATGTACTGACAGTGTAAGAGTTTTATACTTCCAATCCATTATCCACCATTCACTTTTAATTATCGACTTTTTAGAAAAAGTAATACAAATGAACGGTAAATGTTGTATTGACTATATATAAATTTGTATATTATTACCTTAAGATATGTACTGTGTAGTGTATTAAGTGCTATTGTATTTAAAGGATTGGGATTTTTTTTATATTACCTTAGGCATTCATGATAGATTGAATCAATATTTCTAAAATTTAATTTATAACTTTTATGTTAACATCTCTCTTCTTCAAATGTCATTTATGTGCAATATATAGGCAAAGAGATTTGCAATGAATAGTACAAATCAATCTTTTACACTTTCTAAATTAAAGAAATATATTTAAGTTAGGGATATTCTCTTGCTGATGTACATAAATAATCGATATAAGTTATAATTGATGCTTCACATTGTGACTTCAATGGAATTGAAAGTGTTAGAATATTATGAACTCACAATGTATTCCCAAGAATATTTTTGGCGACCCATTATCCTTATGACTCAACCACGCTTCCCATTTCCTTCCTTGTGAGACTCTGCTTCAAATAGATAAATAAATTAAGGAGCAATATTTTTAAATAACAGTTTTGAAAACTTCCGAAATCTTGATGTTTCAGATAATTATAGATATATGTGGTCGATGCAGCCACATTTATATTATGATATATTTTTAGCGACTACCAAAATTTTAACATATCAATTCGTAGTTAAAACCTTGTTAAGGAGATCAATAGCAGGGTCAACAAACCTGGAGACACCAAGATATGAGGTTTCTACACCACCAAATCCCTTGCCCTTCCTGAAATTTGTTAAGATTTAATCTAATTATTAATTTAATTTCTCAACTTAATAATGAAACAATAGCAATATATGTTTGAAGGTTTTTAAAAGATCACTATTTCCCAAATTAGCGAAAAGAGATAGTGTACTGCTAATGTTTTTTGTTTAAATATGTGTATATAAAAAAGTTGTTTGATAAAGATATATATACATGATATCTATATCTATATTATATATAAAGTCAAAAATTGAAATAAATACCACCATGATTCTATTTTTCTATTTTGTCCTTAATATTTTTTTAAAGTAAAACCATATAATTTTAGATACTTATAATTAATATATCTCACTTTAAGTTGGATATTATAATAAATATAAAAATTATAACCTGAATATATATTTAATAAAAAACATTGTAATTCTCTAAAATAAAAAATACAAATTTAATACTTAATATCATAAAATAAAAGTGCAGTCGGCAGACACATCAAACATAAAGGAAAGGTTACAATTCAAATAACAAAGTCAAACATATTATTAAATACATTATTCACATCTTACTCTCTCATTCCAGTAATAAATTCTTTTTTGGTTATCTTCTGCATTTCATAGATTTCCTTCCCATAGTAGTTCACCTGTAATAAGCAGCATGCTTATGAGATATGCAACTCATCAACTACTCTTTCCCATCTATTTTATCATGTAGCACACACAAAAATTAAGGGTTTTGATTTTTAAATTAAATAAAATTAAAATTTATAAAAATATTTATCTCCTCACATTTCAGTACTAGACAGTTCAGTACGGGAGAGGAGAACATTTCTGTTTTTCCCGATGTGACCCTATTATGCTTTTAGAAAAACCATCCTTCTATAAATTTATTTAGATAGTAACAAATTAAACTTTTTTGAAGTGAAGAAATAGGTACATGAATGTAATTAAAGAGTAACTTAGTAAAAAATTCTCACAATTAATGTTTGTTTTAATGTTTCTTATTCTTGTGTTTTTCCGATGAAAGTCATGAATATAGTGTAACATACAGGAAGGTTTGTTTGTGTATAAATGCCATATAGCTTAATGGAAACCAAATCATGAGCTCTGGCTGCTTCATTTTCAGTCCAATATGCACCTGCCAACTCCAATAACAAAAATAAAATAATATTATATTCCTTTTGACCATAAAAATTCAAGAAAGAAGGGAAGAGAAACTAGAAAGATGAACCACATAGAAAATGAATCACATCTGTTGTACTACAAAGTGTGTCACTGCTTATGATTGGTTAAAATTTTTTATTTAAATTAATATTTTAATAGTTAATTATTTTTCTAACCAAGCAGTGACGCACTGTTTTGGGAGATCAGATGTCTACCCCATAGAAAAACCACTTTGGCCTATGCTTTTAATAGCATGCACTACTTATTTAAGATAATGATCGTCTGTCTCAAACAGTATTTCATTCTTTATTCTAAGTATTTCATTCTTTATTCTAAGTCAATCATACATTAATATATAAATAAAAGAAAAATGGTAAAAAAACAAAAGTAATAAAAAGTGACACTTAGTGTATATGAATGAATAAAGGGAAATTGGTATAAAAACTAATAGATAAGGTCTTTATGTACTTACCAATATACACTGTAATGGTTGAGAAAGATCCAGATCCAGGCACACAAGGGAATTAAAACAGTCAGTGAGTTGTTTAAGGTGTGTGTCAAATAAATTGAAAGCTTATATATTTATATATAAATGTAATATTGTGAAAATTTATATACAATTATTATATAATTCATCATTTATTTGAATTATTATGTTTGAAGAATCACTACTGATTAAATATAATAATATATAATGTATTGACAGTATCATATCCTATATCTATATATATATATATATATAATATGAAGGTAAATAGAAGATTAAATAAATATGTAAGGTTATTTAAACCTGTTTTTGCTTCTGAGATGGTGGTGTTATCCCACACAAATGCTTCGAAACGCTCATCGTTGACCCTATATCCGGATTAAATATATTTTGTTAGAAAATTTTGGAACGTGAAACATAAATTACTTGGTTAATAGTATAACAAACAATGTTGTATATAACTAAATAGGACCCTTTAAAGGGAAAATCATCACACTTACCTCCTCAATGATTTGAGTTAAGTATGCCTAACCTTTTTGTAAGGCAACCCTTATCTTGGATAATTATATCTTCTATTCCAAATATTATATCATTTCATGTATCATTTATTTTTCGTTAATTAGAAAATAAAAAATTAACATATTTTTGATTAATGTTTTATTTTTCTAGTGAATGAAAAAAGGAGTACACTAAATAGTATAATATTTGAGATAGAATATGTGGCTCGTATGTTAAATGAATATCCAATAAGGTATTCATGGTTTGATATAAATCTTTTTGAAGATTAAAAAAACCACTTGCTATGAAAACAAAATAATAAATTGTAATTCAGTTTGAATAGATTTGACAATGTTATATGGGTATTATATTATAACATATTACATAGTATATTATAGTTTGAATCAGAATTACTTGATCACTCCCCGAAAAATAGAATTCTCCGAACTAGATTCTTCTCCAATGCCATTTTTTCTCTTCTCATTCCTGAGACAATCACCATTACATAATAACAATAACAATATACTAATTATAATAAATAAAATATCAAATATATGTATACGAAGTAAAGTAAAGTAAATTACTATAGAGAACACATATGTACATTGTGTAATGATGAAGTATACGTTCACGTGCCTCCAACGTAGTTCGATTTAGACATTCTTGTATGTGTTTATCATCTAGTGCTGCATCCAATATACTAGAGATTGAAGATGATGTTGTTGGAATAGTTGAAGGCACATAAAATTCATCACCTTGTAGTGAATATAAGATACAATTATCTCCCAATCTTAGAAGATTTTGAAGATGTGGAGTCATTAGATGATTGGGTATTCTTGACTCTAGGCTATGATTATTTGACATGGCTAGTCATCAATAGTAGCACAAGAACACTAACTTTGTGAAATATGTGAATTATGTATCAAATGTATTTTAGTTAGTTGATGGGGGCAAGTATAAATAGTGTTGAGGATATTAATTTGAAGAAAATATAATTATTAAATAAGTAGTGATGAGATAGTATTGTGGGGCATGTCAAAAAGTAGAAACGCGTTTTTACAACTTTTTTGGTAGGTAGGTTGAAGGTTGTTTGGTTAGTAGTATCTCAAAATTCATTAATTTAAGATATTAATAGCATTTTTACTTTGTTATATACTGTGTTATTCTTATTTTCTAATTTTTGTTTTTAAATAAAAATAATTGTTTGTTGATCTTAGCCAAAGGAAAATAAGGAAATGAGTAAATGTAGTGAGAAAATATATAGATATCGTGGGACCCAAATAAGAATAAAAATTATGTTTGCTATTAGGTAGGTTGAAGGTTGCTTGGTTAATAGTATCTCAAAATTCATTAATTTAAGATATTAAGAGCATTTTTACTTTGTTATATATTGTGTTATTCTTATTTCTAATTTTTGTTTTTAAATAAAAATAATTGTTTGTTGATCTTAGCCAAAGGAAAATAAGGAAATGAGTAAATGTAGTGAGAAAATATATAGATATTGTGGGACCCAAATAAGAATAAAAATTATGATTGCTATTAGGTAGGTTGAAGGTTGCTTGGTTAATAGTATCTCAAAATTCATTAATTTAAGATATTAAGAGCATTTTTACTTTGTTATATATTGTGTTATTCTTATTTCTAATTTTTGTTTTTAAATAAAAATAATTGTTTGTTGATCTTAGCCAAAGGAAAATAAGGAAATGAGTAAATGTAGTGAGAAAATATATAGATATTGTGGGACCCAAATAAGAATAAAAATTATGATTGCTATTAGGTAGGTTGAAGGTTGCTTGGTTAATAGTATCTCAAAATTCATTAATTTAAGATATTAAGAGCATTTTTACTTTGTTATATATTGTGTTATTCTTATTTCTAATTTTTGTTTTTAAATAAAAATAATTGTTTGTTGATCTTAGCCAAAGGAAAATAAGGAAATGAGTAAATGTAGTGAG
>NC_032017.1:5160234-5191194 GCF_001865875.1 Lupinus angustifolius | reverse complement strand
ATTAATATTACACATATATAATAATATTGCTTATATTAAAATAGTATAATTTCAACATTCTTATATAATATAGCTAAATAGGCCGGCCTGTTAGGCTTTATAGGCCTTTTAGGTGGCTAAGGTCTGGCCTGTTAAGCTAAATAGGCTTTTTAGAAAGCCTAAGCCTGACCTGTTCGTGAAAAAAGTCTAGTCTGGCCTAGCCTGTTATAGGCCAGGTAATAGGCCCCTGATAGGCGGTCTGGCCTATTTCCACCCTTAGGGTGGTACGATACTAATTTGCAGTGAGTTCTGAGATCAAGAATAACTATTTAGAAACAGAGTAACCACCCAATTAATAGCCAAAGTTAAGAAATACAAAAATCAATTATCAAAAGAAACCAGCTTAATTTTCAACCAATTTCATTATAAACTCAACATCTTTTTTTTTCCTAACAAGCAATCATATAGCATGACATAATTTGTATCAAAATTCACCAAGATTTTTTATGAAATAAATGAGTATCCTCTATCATGGAGTAAATGCAATTTCACTTATGTTTTATATCTCATAAGTACTTTATGTTATTCACATAACTTCTCATACCTGGTGCATTATAACATGAAGATCCACCTTCAGAATCCAAAGTTGACTTAAAAGCAGATTCTCCCAAAACTCTATCAAGAGCAAAATCAGTGATTTTTGGCTCAAAATTTGCATCCAATAGAATATTATTTGACTTAACATTTCTATGAAGCAAGTGTGGAACATAATCTTTGTGAATATAAGCAAGTCCTTGAGCAACTCCAATAGCAATTCTCAATCTAAATCCCCATTGTAACTCAAAATTCTGACTTGAAATCAAATCACCTAAGCTTTTTTCATTCAAATACTCATAAATGATCAAAACTGACTCATCTGAGTGGCAGAACCCCAGAATTTTAACAATGTTTCTATGCCTAATCCTTGCCATAGTCTTCATCTCGGCTTTCAAACTCTTCGAAGATCGGTTTCCGAAATTAACTAATTTCTTCACAGCTATAAGTTCACCACTAGGCAAACTAACAGCATAAACTTCACCAAAAACTCCACCTTTCCCTAATGAGCTTTTCTCATTCATCCCTATAAGCAAATCATTCTCAGTGATTCTTAGAGGATAAAAGAACACCGACCGAAAAACACCTACTTCATTATCATTCCCCTTGCAGGATCTCTTATACAACATAAATCCACCAACAACAAAGGCAATTCCAACAACAAATGCTAGAACAATCAATGCACATGTTAATGTTGTAACACCAATACTATGATGTCTTGGCATATAATCATTAGAACATGAGTTTGGTAAACCAGGACCACAAAGTGCAGGGTTACCCTCCAAATATGAGGCAGGTAGACCTGAAATCAAAGAGTATGGTACTTCACCAGAAAGATGATTGAAGGAAACATTGAAAAGTGCAAGTTTCAAGTTTTGCAGCCCTTGTGGAATTGAACCAGTGAGGTTGTTATGTGAAAGATCAAGGTAAGTTAACACTGGTAACTCAGCAAGTGAAGTTGGTATTTCTCCAGTTAAAGTGTTATCAGATAAAGACAATGATACTAGTTTTCTGCATTTTTTCAGCTGAGGAATTTTACCAGAAAGTGAATTGTGAGAGAGGTTTACTATGCTCATAACTGGTGAGTCACAGAAATTTGGAGGAATTTCACCATAGAAATGATTGAGAGAAGCTGAGAATTTGTATAAGGTCTTGACAAAGCCAAGGCCTGAAGGGATTTGACCTGAAAAGCTGTTATTGTCAAGCTGAACTTGTTCCAAAAAAACAGCTTTTGATATTGACTCAGGTATTTGACCAGAAAATCTATTGTTTTCAGCTCTTATGAGCTTGATTTTAGGTAATGAAAAAAGCTCATTAGGGAAATTACCATAGAAACCATTGTTCTGAACTTGGAATCTCTCTAGACTCGTACATTCACTAATAGAATTGTTTGGTAAAGAACCTGTGAAAATATTTGTGTGGAGGCTGAGATTTATAACAAGGCCTTTACAAATTCCATTTGGAAATGGCCCTGAAAGCTTGTTCTGTGAAACATCAAAGAAAACTAGATTCTCAAGAGAAGAAGCTAGAAACTTTGGAACCAAACCTGTTAGATTATTATCAGAAAGATCCAAATCAGTTAAACTATGCAAACCCAACAAAGAACCTGGAATCTCACCTTGAAAAGAAGAACTTTGAAGCAAAAGTTTCTTTAAGCTTCCAAGTTCACCAATATCCTTAGGAATCTCACTCACCAAGTAAGGATTTTGAGACAAATCAAGCACTTCAAGCTTAGTTAAGTTTCCAAAAATTGCAGGTACATTACTTGATAACAAGTTACTACCCATGTTAAGTACTTGAAGATTCTTCAATGCACCTAAACTTTCAGGGATATTTCCTTCTATATGGTTTCTACTTAAGTCAAGTACTTTCAATGACCCAAGTTGAGAAATCTGAGAAGGGATAGTACCCCATATAAGATTGTTACTAAGGTTCAAAGTTTCCAAGAAACTACACTGTGAAAAGTGAAGTGGAATAGGTTCATTGAAACTATTATCAGCAAGGTTGAGGTAAGAGAGTTTTGGTAAATCACATAAAGAAGAAGAGATATCACCAGAAAGATTTAAGCTTTGAAGGTTAATAGAAGTTACTGAGAATGGTTTTGTATTTGAGCATGAGATTCTAGTCCAGTTACAATAATGGTTTGATGAAGTATTGGACCATGTTGATAATGCATTGTTAGAGTCTTGGATTGAGGCTTTGAATGAGAGAAGAATATCAGTTTCTGATGGTGAAGAATATGAACTGAGATTGAAGAATGTGAAGGAGAGAAGAAAAATGAGGTATGTGCATAATGTAGTAGCCATTAGTAGCTAAGTTTGTAGTTTTTCAGAAATAGCTTTATATATATCAGTTAAGTGTAGGAATGTGTGTTCCCAAACTTAGTACCAAAGGATATCTGGAAATCTCACAAACGATCTTGAAGCAAAAATAATAATAATAAATATATAACTTTTTTAATTGAAATGTCATATTTTTATTAATCTATAATATAGTTTAGGATAATAGATCTTTTTTTCAAACTGTAAAAGTAAAAAAGGCTTACATTTACTTGCAATAACTCATCATAGCCATTGTGTGCTTCGTTGATAAACAAATTAGTAATATTCTATAGTTGATTGTGGTAATATATGTTTCTTCTTATTTTAGTTGTTGGAATAATATTCCCAACTTAATGAAATGATAAAAATTATAGCAATATAAAGTAAGGTTTTATACACACATTTAACCTTTATTATTGAATGCTACCAATTATGCAAATTCTAAATATTTCTTTATTTATTAGTGCAAAGAAATCCATCCAAATTAAAGTTATCAAACATTAGTGTTTAGAAGACATTGTCGATGATTCCTATAAACAATACTTGTTGGCAAATGTATCTACAAACCCAAAAATAATTAGTTTATTACTACAAAAAAATAAAGAGATACTTAGTACAAAATAACATTGTCCCAGTAATAGTTGTGAGTATAGAATACAGATACTCTGTCATAATTCATATATCATTCCATGTTTCGTCTATTTCATCTAAACATATTAAGATTAACATATTAATTTTTTTAACATAAAGTTAAATTAATGGGTCAATAGTTTTTGTTTAACATCTCAAATAGAAAAGCCTGAAAATATAAATAAATAAAGAATAATTAGGCTTCTATTTGACCTTTGAAAACCATAGCTTATTCAGGATTTGGGTGGGAACAATTTCAATGCAATGTACCTCACTAATTGAAAATGTTTTGGCTTACTTAGTATGGTCACGTGGCCCTTGTTGTCAACTTGTGTTCCAAAGTGGGGTCTCAAATTGACTATCAGAACTCATAAGTCAGAGTCTCAGAGAGCTTTGCTTTGGCAAAGCATCAAAACAAAGTTTCCATTAAACTAAATAACAAAATGGAATTATGACGGATTTGGATCATGTTTGTATTTACCCAACCCCAATCTAAAATCACATACCCAAATATAGTGGAGCTTCAAAATCTATCACCTTCATCTTTGTTGAGTTTCCTAACCAATCAAACCAGTCCGAAACTTGCTCTCCATTATTTTCTTCTTTATTACTCATTAAATTTTATTATTATATAAAATTAGTCTCTGTATAAATATAATGTTAAATTACTCATAAATAATAAGAAATTGTTGCGATCAGACTCAAAATATAGAAATATAACAAGGAATGTTAGCCAACATTGATATTTAGAGGAAAACGTTATTAAAATACAAAATTGATTCAGAAGAAAAGAAAATAAGTTAATTATAGAGTAAAAAGTGATTAATATAATGATATTATTATATATATATACATAAATAGAATAAAATTAACGGTCATGATTAAAAAGTGCGTGGATTATAAATTTTCATTGTTTTTAATTTAATATTATCTTTATGTAAAGACCAATTTTACCCATAAATAAAGTTTAAGGATTAATTAGGTTCTACCTATTTACAAAAAAAACATAAAATTTAAGATAATTTTATAGATTTTCCCTTATTTTATTCGAATGTTTGTCCCATTTACTTTTACCTAGACTCATATATTGCAAATCTCATTTCAACCCAAGTCAATTTTACAAACTATATTAAAAAAACACACTGATGTGTCAGATCTCAAACACACACCCTAGTATTGTTATTAATTAGTAATACTAATTTAATATAAACTAAAGTTCAAAGGTGATGCAATTGAGAAAGAAAAAAGTATGTGATGTGTGGATAAAGATGAAAAAAAGGTGCAGAAAAAATGTCTCTCGTGAGTTTTAGGTTGATAATGAGACAAGAAGTTTCTCAGCCCATATTGGAATTACATACTAAACAAATAAGAAAACAAAGAGGTCATGGTCCAATTCAGAATATTTTATATCCTTTGTTTTCCTAATTATAATAATTGAACCATTCACAAAAATATTATTATCAGACACCTCTTCCTAGTAATAAATAATCATATTAAATATGTTTGTTTATTAGGACAAAAGGGTACCCACTTTCCTAGTGTCTTTTATATACACATGTTGCCCAAAATTATGTGATTACGTAGCTCAATTTTTTTCCTAATTGAACAACACAAATTGGTCTTTTTAAAGTGATCACAATACTAAAAAATAAATTATAAGATATTGTATTTATTTCTAAACTATACCAATAATATCTTCTTATCCTACGAATAATAAATTAATCTATTTCAGGATGTATGATTGTCTCCCGGTATCCTTCGTAATTAAGGGTTACGTAGGTTTTAGCCTTTAGCCAATTGTATGCATGTGATCACAGTCCTCAATGAGTCATGATCATATATAGAGTTACTTTCATAAAAAACAGGAATATTTCGTTTCTCCATTGCAAACAAGTGTAGTAGGTCATAGACTAGTAGACCCTCCAATACCTAAGACATTGTTTTGTGGAGGACCACACTATAAATTAATAAATCCAAGTTTTGGACTTTGAGCTGAAAATTGTACATCCATATTTTTTATCGAAAAAAAAAATATAATATAAATATTATACTTATTTTTTATCATTCATTAATTTATTTAACTCTACCCATTATCTATGTAAATTTTTACGTGTAAGTTTATTTACTAAAACATCCCTTAATCTTGATATTACAACAGGTATACATGTACTTTTTTTGATAAGAAATTAATCTCTTTCGGGGTGTACGATGATTCCTTTCGACAAATGTCGCTCACAGGAATTGAACTATTGACATTTTGATCATCACGATGATCTAATAGGATCTTACACCATTATACTGACACCTTGTTGGGATATCATCCATTATTTACTTGAATTAATTTAAGAGTCCACGAGATTTATATATGAATAGTTAAAACGTTTATAGTGTAAAAAACTCGTAAGAAATAAATATTAAACCTTGTTCATAACAAGAGCTAAAATCATAAATTATAACTAAAAATTAGTTAAGAGTCTTGTACAAATATAACAAACTTATATGTTCCTTAAACGTTGTAAGATGGCACATTTTCACCTTTATAGTCCAGTTAAAGGTGAAAAAAATTATGACTAGTTTGCAAAAGATTTATTTAGAGTTGACTTAAATTGTATGAGCTTTTTCTGTGAAAGTGGTGAAGCCTCTGAGATGAAGGACAACAACCATTATGGCTAAACGCTGCATTGATCTAGTGAAAGGGTAAAACGAATCTACAAGGAAGTGAAAACCTACTAGCCATAAAAATTATTATAAAACAAAAAGGTAAAAGCCTCATGCATCATAAATCTCTTAGATTCTTGTTCTACATTATTATAGGACTCTACCCCTTCAAATTTGTTGTGTCCATCAAAATTTTCTCTCCTCTCATTTTGATCGTCTATATTTTTCGATTTTACTTGTTTGATCTTTCAAATTTTGAGAAATTAAAAATGATCCTAAAAGTTTTAAATGTGGATCAAATTAATCATTTTAGTATGTTTTATAATATATAATAGGGACTAACTTGATTCTGAAAAGATTAATTTCACCTAAATCTAAAAATTTTGGGTAACAATTTGGATTTTTCATTTTTGATAAACTAAATTAATAAGGTCGAAAAACATGAGGAGTTAAAATAACCATTAAATTAATACTAGATTGAAGAATGTTATTTTAGATGACTGAACATAGGATTGTGAGTAGATGCAATATGAAAAAAGTTAAGCGTTTTTTATTATAGAAAACGTAGTAAAATCACATCTTAATTGTTTCAAGCATGATGCAACTATTAGTTAAAGTTTTCTCAACAAATATAATTTATAATAGAATATATAACGTTTTTCAAATGTGTACAACTAACTCCGATTAGTGAAGTTAAAGTGAGGTGTTGTTATTGTAGTTGATGAGTTAGCATCCTTTCAAGTGGAGAAATAAGTATATCAAAAATAATGGAAGTGATACTTTTATCTAAAAATATAAATTTGTCTTTTCACCATTGTAGATGATTCTTTTTATGTCTAATTAGGTACAATGTCCAATCAACTCTTTGATTTTCCTTTACAAGCTATGGTACCGACCTCAAGATAATTAGCTATATTATCAAACACTGTGAGTGTGGATTAATGGGATGAAGTTAGGCCATATCATCACAAATTTAATCACCTAATAAAATGTTCAGGACCACCAAAAATATTCTTGGAATAATCATGTTGAGCTCACCTAATAAAGTCAATCGCATATTAATTTACTGAACATTTTAGTATTACTGAAGCACGTAAAAAATGATTACAAAAAAGTTATAGAAAATAATATTTGTTTATGCAAGAAATCAGGGAGGGATTTTTCTTTGGTACATTGATCATTGCAGTCAAAGATATCAAAGCTTTGCGTGCATTTTGAATCATAGTAGACATCGACTCATGAAAATTATTTTTCAGTAAAAATTGATATTTATATTTTATAGCCCCTCAAATTGTGTTTTTTTTATGCTTCCCAAAAATATAGGGAAACCATAAGGATTTCTCAACCTTTAAAGCCCTAGTCACATAACCAAGTCTAAGTAAGGAAGTAATTATTTTTTTAGGTACATAACTATTTCTTCCAATAAGTATCGTTTTTAGGAATCGAATAATTAATATTTTTATCTATATGGAGATTTAGTAGGTCTTACGTCATTAAATCTATGTTTTGTTGGTATTTGATTGGTTTGATTGATATCAAATGTATAATGCTATTACTCATATATTATCTTTTGTTCCTAGTAGATACTACTAATCCCATTTCAAATTATTTATTCATGTTATCACTATTCATTCTCAATGAGCTTATTCATAAATCGTGAATTTGCTTGTACATTTCCTAACACATACTTCTGTATTGTTGGAAAATAGGGTTTTCCCAGAAAAAATGAGTGTATATAACATAATGCCGTTTTGGCATATATCAATATGATAATCTGAAGAAAACATATTTTGGGTATGTATGAAAGATATGATAATCTGAAGAAAAACTGAACACAATATAGTGGGTGTGAGCGAAAGATAGCCCCTTACAATATTTTTTTGATATCATTAAGAGTACTGTTTCACCTATAAATAAAGAACTAATCCTTTTCGGGAGGTGTGAATCCTCTCAACAAGTGTTAATCCCAAAAATTGAACTATTAACATTTTGGTTTTTTTTAGATTTATTGAAAGCTTATACCACTATGCTCTTACAATATAATAAGACATAAGGTGGGGACGAGTGTATAATTTTCTGGCCATGTTTATGACTTTATATGAATATGATGAAACATACAATAAATTATAGGTACGCCTCACATTCTTGGTTGGCTTAGAGAGTACAAAGTTCCTTTTGAAGTATAGAATGGGAACAAGGATAGGCTAAAGGTTCATGCCTTTTACCCTAGATAGAATTAGTAATAGAAAAACACTTTAGAATGTGTCCTTAACTTAAATTAGATAAACGATAATAATAATTAAACCTTAATCATACAATGTGAAGTCAGCTAGATGATAAGGATATCATAATGCTCTATTATAGTTAGTTCTAAGCTCAAATAAAAAGAACTATTATACTAAGCTGTTCATTTCAACCTAAAACTTTGTTAAATCTCTATGATCTGAATCGACACTAGAAAATTAGATATAAAGAAAGATAAATCACACTACAAATTCATTTTTAGATTCGTGCAAGATCGATTTATACGCGCATCATTTAGCCTTTTTTTGTCTAAAAAGAAACTAGCAAGAGGTCTTACATGAACAAGAGAGTAAGAAAACAATCAAACTCTATTCACATTTTATGTTCAAACTCAAAATATGAACCAATTTTCTAATAGCTGGCATATTTTGGAACACCATCATCACCATTTTTGTGTAAAGAGGAAACCAAGTCAAAGAATCAACTCAATTGAGCATAACAAAAGGACATGCTTGAATATAAAAGGTGTCTCATGTTTCCTATTTCATAAACGGAAGTAATTTCCTGATTCTTTTAATATCTTACCTACCATGTTAGGCATAAAACCACATTAACATTCAATTTTAGAAATACATGCACAGTTTGACAACAATTCACTTCATAGTTAATGAGCGTTGATTTAATGGTACAAGGCCCCACTATATTCATAAGATGACCAAAAGGTTGATGATTCGATTCTTGAGAGCAACACTTATTGAGAGGAACAGACATACACCCAAAAAGGGTGAAATGATGAAAGGATACCCTTGGTAGACAAAAAAAGTAGTAGTGTAATAATTTTCTTTCAAATTGAATGTAAAAAGATAATCTTTTTCAGAGCTATAGGCACCAAAATAGCAATAGGTATTAACTAGACTTTATAGGACAGAATAGAAGACATTATAACTACACTCTACACTTCAATATATATAAAAACAAAACAAAAAGCATGACATGAGATATGAAGTTGAGACATAAAATAACACATCTTTCATCATATCATAGCTAAGATCAAACACCTCTAGAATGGACTTCTTTTCTAATGTGAGCCTCTCGGAGTATATTCACCCATTTATTTAATTTTGATGCCATAAAGATCACAACTCACTAAATAATCCAAACATGGATTCACGCTCATCCATTTGCGAGTTAGATTTTGGAGAGAATAAAAACGAAAGATAAGATTTAAGAGTCATGAAATATACTTATGAGTTGGTTCTGAAACCTTATCTTTCCCTTCAATATCCAACTCACGAACACTCTTAAAGAGACTCCTTCTGGAGGAGTTTTCTACTCATGCACACATCACGCGCGATCATCTTCTTTGCATGTAATAAAATCCTGAGATGCATGACAAATCATGTAAAAAAAATAAACCAAAGAACACAACTCCTTGAAGTTTATTTACTAGCTGAAAGTCCAGAACATATAACAATTTGAACATGCACAGAAACAATGGTTTCCCCACTCACAAATAATTTTCAACTCCATGACACAAACTATTAACACTAAAATCACTTGTTTTCTAATTAAAAAAAAAAAATTAGGCCATACTAATAAAAGCATTCTCCTGAAATAAATTCTCCAGCTTGTATACGGTAAGACAACATACAGTTAATCTCCCCAGACTGTACCAAGTAGGAGCCTTGTACATTGGGTCACCCTATAACCAAAAAGCATTGGAAACTAGTGCATACTCTCTAACTAGATGGAATCTGTATCTAAAACTTACACATTGTCACACATAGTAAACACAATCCATTCATAGTTAGGAATAAAAAGAACCATCCATCACCAATTAAAAATTGGATCAACATAATGATGTGAAAGCAATATGCCATAAATATTAAGATAAAATGAACAAATGCATCATGAAAGAAAAAGAATAGTCTGAAGGCCTATACAAGGTTGAATGAAACTAAAATCACCTGCTAAATCAATAAATATATATGTCTGAGACATAGAAATGTAATACCATATGAAAAACACTTCCATAAAAAGAGTCCTATATATTTCTGCATTTACCTCTCGGTCCGAGCAGTGTCGCGATAAAATAAATTTCACAGAATCTGCATTCAAATAGATTACTCTGTAAACAATGTCTTGTTTATATAGCATTATCCAATACTACTATTAGACTGGAGCAAAACAATAAAACAGTTCTGCCAGAAGCTTCAAACTTGCTGCACAATTTTTGGGCATAGGAAGCTAATTGAATATTATTAAAACAATTAAGTAACTATAGCACATAAAAACTAAGCAGGAATACAGTTCATGCAATAAGGAAGAAGAAAAAATGCAGATCAATCACGAGTCAAATTACAAAAGGAGTTCATCAAACCAGCACAAACACTCACACCGGAGCTAACAAGTGAATCTCACCAATCAACAAGAAATGCAAGTTTTCCATAAAATATGTCCTTTGACCATGACATAGACCATTTTAATCACTAAAGGACACCTAAAAAGCCAAGCAGTCTATATATATGATTGACGACTTGCCGATAAAATATGATGCATCATGCTTCATATATTAACCTCCAGTCTAGTTCATGCCTAGATTTTGTCAAGCTTATCTGCCTTAATTACGGGGTTGGCTTTAGCTATAGCGTCCTGCCCGACAGCCCTATAATCATACTGGCAATCATGTTTATCAGAATAGCGATGCATTGCACAGAAGAGGTTTCCACATTTGCAGCTGAAACCAGTTAACCCGACACGCTTCTTGCAAGTTGCGCATCTGCTGGGACCTGTCTTGGCTTTGTTTTGCGAACTCTCACCAGAGGACGAATCGGCAGAAATCTCAGCGCAGATTGTCTTGACCTTCACAGTTTCAACTTGTACATCAATTGCTGTTGATTTCACAACCTGTTTTCCTTTGCCATTGGATGTTCTATTCACGATGTTTTCAACCGATGATGCAGCAAGTTTGTCCTGCTCCTGCTTTAGCAGCATGTCCTTGTAGCACTTGGAACACATGTTCATGGTAGCAGCCCTTCCGAAGAAGCCGCAATTGTTAACGCAAAGTATGGGACGCTCTTGCGCCTGGCATCCTGTCTCATCGTGAGACTCCATTACCTTCACGACCACCTGCAAGTGAAGCACCTTAGGCTCTCAGAAGACAAAAACAGTATACAACCATAGAAAAGATATAAAAAATACAAATAAAAACAAAAATAATGAACATCACAGATTCACTTGCAAAATAATGAATTAAATAAATAATGGCAAATTGCTCTTGCAAGTTCTTAAACAAATAGATAGCACATAAGCACAAGAGCTACATCAATAACAAAATGGTCAATACTTATTACTAAGCCAATTATAATGCAAACATCATGGCAAGCATGCCATCAACAAATTATCAATATTCAATAATAATTCAAGCATGCAACAGAACCCAACAAAACAAATATCAATATAACCAACCTTCAACGATGGACCGAGTATATAATTGACAACATCCTCGGAATCAAAATCAAACAAAGGAAGAATGAAAAATTAAAACTTTTGAACACCCGACAATCCACTTATCCATGTCAATTAAACACAGAACACATACCATAGTCACATGATACACGGTTCTCCTTGATACAGGTATGTAGTATGCAGTATGTTCCCTGTCAAATACAGGTACCTTAGGTGTATACTCAATAGGGTTTCAATAGCTCCCTGCACAACCGTTTTTAGTTTTTTTTTTGTAGGTCTGAATCAACTTAATTCACCCTAGGAGAAATACTTAAAGATAAATTCTTTCTTGTTTGTTGTGACTCAATCATGTAGGTAAGTGTACATTATGAATTACTCTTCTTTTCGTTGTTCTTTCTTTTACTTAAACTATATGTGAGAATTTGGTTCCTTACCAATTCGCAAAAAAACCACGAATTGATACTTAAGAACCAATTCATAGTTCTCTGAGAAAATGAGAGAATTGTGTTTCAATACCACACACTAACCCCACAAAGAAAAACCAAAATTTAACAACAAAAAAACAATCTTTTATATAATTTCAGAACAGGGGAGTAACAAAAAATAAAAAAAAATTACTAACCCAATTGAAAACCCCCAGAGAAATATCAGAAAAAACAGAAACCCTTATCTTACCTGAGAGATTGGTTTACCGATCCACACACTCTTAAACTGTTACCTACAATAACAATAATAAGATGATGATGATAGAAGGGTTTTGAAAAACTGAAACAAGAGAAGACAAGACATAATAATTCTGACCTGAATCGAAAAGTTAGAGTGAAAATCGAAGACAGAGTACGATAATAAACGCAAGGGGAGAAAGATAGAAAGAGAGGTTTTTGTTTTGGTTGGGTAGAATAGCGTAATTTGTAGAACTCTTTGTCACTCTTTATGCCTCTGTGGCTGTCTATTTGAACTTTTTATCAGCAAAGTTATGCTTTTTACAGAGTCGGTTCTTCTTTACTAACACCTCATAATTTCCACTCTGTTTTTTCTGTTGAGCTTAATGTGCATCTTTCCATATATTTATATATAATCACTAAATTATCTATCTTTTATTTAATAATAATTAGATATAAATGATGAATGAAGGTGATAAAATTATTTACAATTCATTCAAATCTAAAAAAATAAATTCATCTGAATATATCCATTATAGTTAATTGATTTAAATAAATTAATCAAATGAATAACTTTAATAATGGATGAATTTAAATTCATCAATTATATTCAATGAATATATACATTTGGATAAATATCTAATTCGTCCACTAAATAAACATTCAAATAGAACATTCTTTACTTTTCAAGTTCATTGATATCTCAATTATCAATTTCTTATAGCAATTCTCATCTTACTCTAATTTTTTTTATTAAATTGAGATTTCTTTTTATATTACAAATAATATTATCTCGTTCTGTTGGGTAATGAACTAATCATTTTCGGAGTGTGTGATTGCTCACCCCAACAATCATTGCTCACATGAATCAAACATTTGACATTTTAGTCATCTTAAAAATCTAACGGATCTTACACTACTAGATCAACAACTTTTTGGTTTATTAAATTGAGATTAATTATAGAGCATATGGATGTAGTTAATCCTAAAAGTTTGTTCTTAAGTATATAATAATACATAAACGTATGTTAGAAACTTTAAAATTTAAATGTTGCATGTTTGTGGAATATTGCAAAAAAAACTATTTTTTAATAGTTAAGAAAAAACACTTTGAAAAAAGAAGTTAAAAACACTTAAAGTATTTTTTTGAATGACTCTTTATCTATCTATTAAGATCCAAATTTGTTCATATCTATCAATTTTTTGGGTACAATGGAAACAAAAGAAAACAAGAAAGAAAAACTAAATCAGAACGAGAGATCCTTAGCAAGAAAGTCATAGCAATCATAAGGAACCAAGTCCCAAATCTTGAGCCTATCCGGAGAATGCGAGCCAAGTCTTGCCATGAAGCCAGTCATTTGACTAGCCTCTCGAACAATAAAATTAATTTCTACGATCCAATCACGGGATAACCAATAACAAATATTAGAAACAACCCTCAAACTATGGTGATGACAAATATTTGCACCAATTGATATAATTTGGACTGCCTCCAAACAATTACTTTACAAAACTACCAGTTTGAAACTCATCTTCCAAGCAAGTCTCAAACCTTGATACATAGTTGTGAACTCTGCTAAAATAGGCAAACCAACACCATATTTTAGCAGTTTTAATTTTAAGTAATTAAGGTCCATTTTATTTTAAAAAACGAAATGTTTAATTAAATCGTTTCTATTTCCATGATCATTTTTTACTAACATTTTATTCATATCTATTTATTATTAATATTTTATTCATATCTATTAATTTCAAAGTTGTCATACTAAGTGAATGAAGTGGCGTTTATTTTGAAAAATTTAAGTAATTAATTCCAACGTCACCTTTCATATAATTTTAACAAAAAATAGGAAATAAGAAACCAATTATATTAACGATTAATAAGAAATAATATACTAGGGGAAAAATGATTACATTTAGAAATAGTGCGAACTAATATCACCTAAATAGACAAGTTGTTCATGTGTACACCTATAATTAGTTGCTATAGTATACTTTTAAATAATTATTGTCTCCTTTATTTTGAAAAATATCTAAATATTTAATTATAATGTTCTCATTTCTATTTATTACTATTGTTCATAAATTTCTATTGTTAACTCTAAAGTAATATCCTAGAAATAAAATAAATTCTAATAAGAAATAAAATCCTATAAAAGAAATAATAAATTAGTTACATTAAGAAATAATCAAAACTATTATCACAAAATAAACAATTTCACTAGGTGTACATATAAATAAAGAATGAACAATATAACTTTTTACTGTATTTATTAATCAATCAAATATATAGAATATAGTGTGGTTAACATTTTTTAATACATAATTTTCACATGTTAACTCATTATTTTCATTTTGTAAACTTTTTTTTATTGGTGTTCGAGTTCACAAATAAAAAATTAAAACATTTATTACTTTAAATATCATTTTTGAATTAAACTGATTATTGATTTAAATTATCACTGTTTCATCTAAATATTTTATTTATTATTTAAATTTTCATTCTAGGCTTTTCATTTTCCAAAGCTGATTAAACTATCAAAGGTCACTCATACATTTTAATAAGATTGATACTTACATATTTCTAAGCATGTGCCAAAATCATCATGTCTCAATGCAATGTATGGGTAACAAGTATATTCTTAACCACGTGAAGGCACAAATAACAAGTATATTCTAAACTATGTGAATAAACGAGTAACATATGTGTTATTAACCATGTGAATGCGCAAATAAATGTATATTCTTAACTATGTGAATGCACATGTTACGTGTATTCATAACCATATGAATATATGGTAACATGTGTATTCTTAACCATATGAATTCACAAGTAACATGTGTATCTTCTTAATCATGCAGGAAAAACTAAACCGTGTAAATGCACAAATAATTTACTAGCAAATCTAATAAAGATGTGTGAAATTTCTTTTATAACTAGTGTTCATTTCTCTCTTCCATTTAAGCATGTTAGGAATTTTGATATGTTTTGAGATTGATAGTAAAAAAAAGGCTAAAGAAGAAACAACAATAGAATACTCTGGAAATTCTTCATGTCTATTACTCATTCAGGTTCCCTTAATAAAGGTAAAAACAGAATTAATAAAAGATCTAGACCTTACAACTGGCCAGATCCTAACAATACAAAAGGAAAGATATTTTTAGAGGAGTTCTAATCCTCTACATAATCTATCATCCAGGAGGGCTTTTGTGTAGCTCTTTTGGGCCTCTCAACAGTCTGAGCCCTGACAATGCATGAGACAAAAATTACGTGAGAAAACCTATTCAAATTATTGTTTCTCTCTTAGTAAAATAACAATCTACACTTAAATTGTTAAGGATCCAAGAATGGATTTCTTTACTATTAACATGTCAGGTTAGTCATAAGGTGATCAAGTGATAAGTGTTGAGAGCTTATATAAGGATAAAGATTATATGTCCCAAAAAATAATGTCCTCATATTTCAAATCAATAGTATTTCCCAAAATAATACAAAATATTAATTTTTGTTTTTTATTAAAAAAAATCAAATTAAGTAACACATTTTAATTGACTTGAGACACCAATGGATACATGAGATCTTCATCTGCTTAGTGAATAAAGTGATAAGGAGGTTGAAGGTTTAATTCTCATCCATCACAAAAAATAATAACGTACTAACATTTGCTTATAAAAAAAAGATAAAGACCTATGACATTCAAAAAAGCGCTATCTTAACATTTTAGGTCTTTAAGGAGGAAAAAATGAGGACCCCTAATTTATCAAAAACTTCATTTATTCAGATTATTTTATAAAAAAGATAACATGTTTACATCCAATCTCCAACACAACAATTAGCAACATAATAAAATTAGATATGAAACATAATGACGGGTTAAGTGTGAGTAGCAAATTACTACTTCGGCCCTTCATATTGGGTCCTAGGTTACTGCACCTCTTGCCCTCCCTCATGGTTGGGCCTGCACTTAAACCACACAAACCTTTAAATACTGAAAATTTTAATCATGGAGCATAAAGAATGTAAGTTTGACGCAACTATAAGTTATTTTGTTCGGTGACCATGAGATCACAAATTCAAATTATGTAAACGACCTTTCTATTTGTTGTGCACTAATTTATCTCAGGGTAACTTGAAGGTTAGACTTGGTCAATCAAACTCTCCTGCCATATTAATGAAATCCTTGACCTAAAAGGCTAAGCTGTTAGAATAGACCCATACACCATTTTTGAAGCTTTGGCATAAACTTATTCTGTGACTAATATATATTATGGCTTGGAGAATTTGGAAGGACTCTATTGAGAATGACTTTTTTTCAATATTTTTAGTATCTTTTCTATGAAATTAACTCCTCAAATATTAACCTCTTTAGTACTGCAACATGTGGAATATATATTTTTATATGTTATTATTTATTTAATTAAAAAAATTAAAGACAATCTGGACTCTTAATTTTTCGTAGATACTACAAAAACAAAGGGTTTTATTTATTTATTTTATTATTACTTATGAAAATTTATGCATGTGACTGGAGAAGGTTAATTAAGTGCAGGTTTCCCTGCATGTTTCTTTGTGCCTCTTAATTCTTGAGATGATGCTATGGCTATTCTCCAGAATCACAATAAGTTGAGCTATATATAAAGATGAGAGAGGAAAATATTTGTACACAAAAAAATGAAACAAATTGAATTAATATTTCATTGAACAATCATAACACATACATCTAATATCAATTTGCTTCATTACTTTATTCTTCTTATTCATTTTTTTTTTATGAATTGGAGGGCCTAAAATCCCATTCAACTCTTATTCCTTATACTATAAAGTCTTATTACATTTTTCCTTTCACCTTGTCACATTTTTTGCTAGCTTAGTGGAACAAGGCAAAGAAAGACAACACAGATGCACCAACCAAGGAGCCAACAAGGGGCATGGTAGCTGAGGCTCCACTGCTTGGGGCCGGGGCGGGGGCAGGCACCTCGGTGGCAGCCACGACTGCGGTCATGGACGCGGCGGCGATGACGACAGCGCAGAAAACCTTCTTCATTTCCATTATGATGATGAGTATTTTTCTTGGAGACCTGCTGGTTTTATTATGAAGCAAGTGTTTTTATTTTTATTTCTCTTTTACTTGCAGGTCTGAGGTAGAATGAGGATTTTGCATGGAATTTATAGGGTCTTGGCTTTGAGTTATATTTAGAAAAAATCACTTTTTTTGGTTGTGAAAGGGTTTGGATGTTTATGGTTTTGCATGGTTTTAGGATTTTGTGTGACATGTGTTAACGTCTTAATATGTTTGTGGCACAAAAAAAGGCTTTTATTGTTTTTGCTATGCTTAGACTAGGTTGTAATTAAACTTGAACTAGTCAAATGCCTCCACAAAAAATGAGATGTTTTTACTTTGTATTATTTAACTGTTATTCATGCTTTTAATTGGTCATTAGATAATTTCTAATTTTTTTCTAATTTATAATTTTTGTTGCTAAATATTTTCACCTTCATAATTCATGCTCTTTAATTAAAACATTTTTTTAACATTAAAAAAGTTAGCTCCACACTTCAAATGAAAAATTCACACACAAAGTTTAGTGTTTCCATAAAAGTTGAAATCATATTAATGAAAATCATTAATGGCGAATAGAAAAAAGAATTCTATATGAAAGATAATACCTTTACCTTTTCTATATTAAAAATAATATTTTTTTCTTAAACTCGATGAAATTCAATTATATATAGGTCTCATTAAAATTAGATTAAATCGGATTAACATATAGGATATGATCCTAATAATCATCTTCCATATTTTGCATAAGATTGAAAAATAAAGTCAAGAGAAATGCCATTCAAGGAACTTGAAAATACGGACAGAATATTATATTACCTTATGAATATTAGATTTTGGGTGAGCAATAATTTTTTATTCTCCTTCTTTCACCCAATTATTTTCGATGTGGTTATTTTTGAAAAATTATATTCTTAAGAATATTTTATATCAATAACACAAGGCAGTAATAAAACATAATAATGGAACTTACCCAACCCATACATCAAATTCTCAAGCATCATACTACTCTGGCTACCAAACAATCTTCAAATTAAGCAAATTCTTATCATTAGTAGATTAATGAAGTGATTGTGTAATGGTTTAATTACAAGTGTGCCATAAGTTTGAGCAGTGATATGAATGCATTGACTATTGAGGCTTCTATAATTTGATGAGTACACTAAAGTGATTTCCGACCAGCTGTTGCTATGTCAAGGAAATTCACCTGCCCAGAAAGTGATTTCCGACCAGCTTCAATGTGTTGAAAATAATATCTTCACTCCTTTACCGGATCTTATGTTATGATTCTCACATTGAGTAAATCGAAAAATTGATTATGATACTTAAGCAATGGAGTAGTCATTTTGAGTTAGAGAATATGGCACTTTACTTCCTAAATATTAGTAAGGAATACTGACAATATTATTAATGTTCCTCTTATTCTAATCGATCAAATGTAATATAACAATTCTCATATTTCGATATTATTTTCTCTTACAAAATCTTTTACACTTCATCCCGGGATATCATATATCCCATTATATCTATCACTCTCTCCCCCTCCCTAACATCTTACAAGCCAATTTTGAATATAAAACAAACATTTCTCATAATTAATAGAATTCATGTGCGATTATTAGAGTTGAAGATGTTTATAAATCCATCTAATAGAATTCATGTGGGATTATTAGAGTTGAAGATGTTTATAAATCCATCTAATACTATTCGTGAACTATACCCCTATTTGCACCTTCTTTCTTGAGGACAAATAATCACTCAACCAAGTTTAAATAAGTCATTTTACTATTATTCTCTCTTAACTTGGAGTGGTGTAAGAAAATGATATAATAAATTTACTCGAGATTATTGGACTGGAAGAGATTTATAATTTTGCCTCTATCTCATACGGGTTGTAAATTACACCTCAAAATTTGTCTCATGCATTGTACCACATCAATAAAAATATGACATGTAAAAAAAATTAAACTTTTATTATTATTATTGTTATTTTTTGTTTATTTTTATTGGTATAGGACACCATATCAGAATTTGAGATAACATAACACAATGTCACCCTGCACCAATTACCTATGATTGGTCCTGTGGGGTCTCCAAAGCCTTAATAAAAAAGGCATAGTAACATGAAGAATGCTTAATGTACAACTCACCAACTTGAAAAGTATGACCTTTTAACTTACACCCCTTACATAGTTCTATATAAACTCTACTCCTGACCTTACCAATTCAACTAATCAAACCAAATTTTTGGGTCACTCTTTAGTCAGTTTTATTATAATAATCTAATAATTAATTCTATGGTAATGGCATTATTTGTTGGCTATTCAACTAAATTCTTTATGGCAATAATGGTTGTGGTCTTGTTTTGCATGACCAACACTATGGCACAGGATTCAGAGATTGCACCAACATCTCAATTGCAAGATGGAGCTGGGTTTGCTTTGCCTATTTCTGTGGCAGCTTTGTGTTCTTCTTTGTTAGCTTCTCTAGTGGCATTTATGTTGCATTGAATTGCAATGCATTAATGGGGTTGAAAATTTTCACTTGCTTGGGGTCATCATGTTTTTATATTTGGGTTAAAATTGATATATGTTTATAAAGAATTTAATGGGTTGTTCTTGTTTCTTTATATTATATATGCTTGATTCTTGAAAAAATGTATTGTTTTTGTGCCAAATAAGATTAGCTTTATAATGAGCAATAGTATGTAATTTCATATGTACTTGATTACATATTGGTATGAGATGATATGTAATTGATATTTTTTGTTAAATTCTTCAATTGTGATGACTGATTTTTAGATTACTTTACTTCTAAGAATTGAATAGTCCAACCCTTTGAACTAAACTTGTTACTTCCAAATGGAATGAAGTTGAAGGAAAAATATCAATTATGAGGGCTTTCTCTCATATTTACAATCTCAATGATTTCAGGACTAAATAGCTTGGTTATGTAATCAACCATTTGCAAAACAAAAAAAAATCATTCAAAATCACATATTCATTAATTCATGTATTTGGTACATGCCTTTTCACAATTATGGTAAATGCAATATATAATAATTGTCACTATAATCATAATTTAAAATCATGCCACTACTTCATGATAATGTATTTTATGAAAGGATGCAATGCTATCCTACATAGGAATGTATTTGACTGAAATATTATCCATTAGGTTTTGACTATTGCATCTGAGTGACATATGAAAAGGTTAATGGGTTGATGAAGGAGAATTTGCTTTTCCATTTTACCATAAGTAATAATGGTGGAACAAGAGAAAACAACCAAAAGTGGAACATGCCATGATATCATTACAAATAATAATAATAATAATAATAATACAATAGCTTAGTCTTAAATAATAATATAATAGCTTAGTCATAAGTAATAATATGAGCATCTAGCAGAACATATCCACCTCCATCCATCTAATACTGATGAAGTGAAAGATATCCATGCATGTTTAATGTGAACATGCACGTGGAGATTTTTTAACAAAGGAAATTTTTGCAATACTGCCAAAAATGAGAAAATTCTGAGTGTGTTTGTTTTAGGTTGGCAATAATACCTTAAAACCACCATTAACTGTGTGTTCTTACATTGAAAATGGATCATAATTAAACCCAAAAAACATAAAAATTAAAGTTCCAATCGATTTAAAAGAAAAGTAGATGAATCCAAAGAGTTCGTTTCTTTTAATACCAACTTATTTTTTTTACACTATTGGAAACATTTTAACCAAAACATATTGTGAGATTGTGGTGCCAAATTAAAAAAAAAATTGTGATATCATATGAAACCACTCATCCAAAATTGTATTTTTTTAGCTAGTCGACCTAAGACTTGAAAAACTAAACAAAGAAAATAACCAATTAAATTATTTCTTTTTTTTAAATGGATAGATTAAATTTGATTTAGTTGTAAATGGATTGGTTGGGTCATGGATAACAAAATTGTTTTACCATCCTTAACCACCACTTTTTAGTTTTTCTCATTTTTGTGTTCTTTGTTTGATTGTTTATTCATGAATAACTTTTTGGGCTTGGAACTCTTGCCTAGTGGGCTGACAGCTACTAACTGGGCCTTAAGAAACCAGGCCCATCTATGAAATACAAATTGCTAGACAACATGGAATAATGCTGACCAATAAATACAACATGTCAAAAACCAGCTAAGTTATTTGCTGTAATTATCAAATTCGTCAACCTAAAGAACACTTTTCACTCTTTAGCTTACCCACATTTCCGCCTATAGCCCAATATTTGTGAGAAGATGAGTTTGTCGCATCGGTAAAATTGTTGTATAGTGATTATGAGATCACGAGTTTAAATTCTGAAAATATTTTATGCACGTATAGAAAGACTGTATGCATCCACCCCATCAGATTTCAGTAAGTGATAGAATGGTGCAATCGGCCACCCTTTTGACTATTTGGTTGTAGACTTGTAGCTTAATCAATATTTACAAAAATAACACAATCCAACTATAATCAGCCTCGGCCTATGTATGCATTTGGTGCAAGCCCATGCAGATATTATTACGACACAAGCATGTGATACAACATCAAATTGGGGACACATGTTTTCTTTCACAAACAAGGGGAATAACCCCACATGCTATAGAATTATTAGTAGATAGTATCTTGAGAGTTTAATGGGTGTTTATTTTGTGCATATTATCTGTGTATATCTTATATTCATAAATCAATAAATTATTAATACACGAATTATATATTGATAAAGAAAATAATATATTTATTGACATTGTAATGATTTTTTTAATGTTGTTATATCTATTATTTATTTGTTAATTATTATTAACTCTTAAATAAAAACAATAAACATGAATGATATATTTATCATGTAAAATTGTGTATACTAACTTTCATGGTTAAACTTAGTTTAGGCTCTTGAGATTCAATTACATTTTGGATGCTCTATTTGTGGGAACTTTAACCATCTTATATTGGACCTGTTCTAGCTTTATTTTTTCATTGTACCAAAAAAATGTATACATATTAAATCCATAATGTAGAATACTCTTTTTCCAGCATCATAATTAACTTTAGAATTTTTTTGCTCCCAATCACTTCACACTATAAAAATACATCATACACGTGACACACAATAGTCACATGCATAGATATTGGTTATGGCCATAGTTCATGTGCCTTGTAGGTATCAATTAATAATACAACTGAAATCTATGAGAGAGTGATTCTGATCTGACCAACAAAATGAATCCAAGTGCAATGGAGGATCATACAACAATTCCCCAATGCCAAGCCAATTGAGGCAAGAAATCCCACATTTCCTAAATTTACATTTATTATTGTCATTAAAAATGTTACATAAATTCCCTAGACATAGCACTAGAAATCAGTTAATGTCATGGATGGTGATTGAAATAACTAAGGTAGTAATTGCTCTCCATACATGATTTCCAAAGAGAATTTCAGTGTAAATGAGTTTGGGATTACAATGCCAAAAATCATGTCTAGTAAATATCATCAAATTTGTGGAAGACATTCAATTGGGACTTAAAGTTGTATATGCTAAAGAATGAAATATTTATGTACTGACAGTGTAAAGATTTTTACATATTTAATACATCATTCATTTGTATTACTTTTATTTAAGAGTCAATAATTATTAAATATGAATGGTTGATGATAACATGACAATATAAAAACTTTTATATTATATGTATATACATTTTCTTCTTTTATGTTAAATCCACTTTCCCTCGTAAAAGGAATAAAAAAGGAGAGGTTTTCATTGGTGCTAAAAAAATCATTGATAAGGGTATGGGAAAGAGGGAGATAAAGGCTCCTTCAGTTAAGGAGTAAGTGAAAGCAAAAGATAGCTAAGGGAAAAGTTGTTCATCCACTCAATAAGGCCATTACATTGGACATAGGGTAAAGAAAGACAATGAAGTAAAGTTTTTGTACTTTGTTATTTTTCTGATATTGTATCTTGCATGGCAATATCTTGTTAGCAAAAGGAATAGATCCTTGCATAAAGCACTTGATGTATAAGAGAGGGTGGGTGCACATATTTTTGCTACATAATCATATTGGTGGGGGTGCCTTGTCTTTGCCATATTTAATATAAGGTACTAAAAAATCAACAAAAATAAAATAAAATTAGCATAAGTGGTAGGGTGGCAAAGATTTATATGTTATATCACCCCCTTTGGATTAGATCAAAGTGGTTGGTCACTGAAAGTATATTGTGTCTTTTCAAGAATTTTATATCACCAGTTTAGGGTTACATTAATGTGGTTGATCATGATAGAATTATAATATCCTTTCAAACTTTATATCATCAAATTTGGGGTTAGTTTTTTTGCTAAACAAAATGTATTAAAATTGGTACAAGGGATACTAATTAAATACAAGATAAAGATCACAAGTTGATCTTTTTAAAATAAAGTATAATACAAGATTTTGGATCATTATACCAATTAACAAAAACTAAAGGAGTATGAGCTATTTTTGACAAATTCCAAGTCCAAGATCACAATTTGGGGTTAAATTAAAGTGATTGGTCACAATAAAAGTGGATTGTGTCCCCTAACAAACTTTATCTAAAACGTTAAGACTTTAAATCTCAGAGTCTTCATTTTGAGAGAGCTTAATCCTAAATCGTCAGAATGATTCGTGAATTAGTCTCACAATTACCAGCTCATGAGTTAGTCTCACAATCTATGTACACTCATGAATATACCTACTTAAAACTAAACTAAAAACTAAAAAAATCAACCAAAAGAAAGAAAACTTAGCATGTCATTATAATGCCAATGTCACTTTATTCAGTTTTATTGGGAAGAGAAAGAACTTTCGAGTTTACAAGCATGTGATAAATACTCTTAACTCACCATAACCAAAGTGTACCGTTAGATTTGAATGCTCAGAATTTACATTAAGAAGGGTATCTGAAAATCACTCGACACAACACTGAGCAAGTGAGGAATAACATGAAGGGGATTGATTTGAGGAGTGATAAGTAGCTAGGTATGGGTTTGGTGCTGAAAATGTTAAGAAAATTGAGGTCCCACAACTTCAAACATTGAAAAAAATATATAAGGGAAAGCTATGACATGAAAAACATCCCATAAGGCACACCACTTTTGGTCATGGTACAAATCTCTTATCGTTCTTGTTTTCTAGGATTCGTATTAGGGTTCTTCACCATCATATTTCTAGTGTCATTTCAACAGGGAAAGCTTGTAGACTAGCTTGTTCGTTTATGCATTAAATTGGGTATAATGGTATTAATTGTTGGGTAGAAAAGTTATGGAAAAAATAGTACTAAAATAAAGTTGAAAAAATAAGAACTGACACAATATATTTAATGTGAAAAAGTTATTTCAAAATGATAATAAAACAAACAACCACATACAAGAATAGAAAATTTTCACGCAAATATTATGACCTCAATCTCACTCTCTTTTGAAATAACAAAATACACCCCTCTATATATAAAATAGGAGAAATACCCATAAGTAACCACAAATATTTGTGATGCACTTAAGCTTAGGATGCTATGAATGAAGAATGAAACCTTTATTTATAGAGACTCCTAAGAAGCAAGACATTAAATATATTCTCATAACTTTCATCCACTTTGCTATACAAATTTCTATATTGATTACCATCTAATATAATATTTATCTTTTATTTAAACTCAAAACTTAGAATCAATTATATATAATACTAAGCACAACATATAAAGCATTATGTATATTATACATTTAATTAATCAATAAATTATAAATCATTGTGTGAAAACTATGTTTCAAATTAAAATTTTGTGATTGTCATGTTAATGAAAATAAACTTAATAATATTTGCTTCCAAACACTAACTAAGCCAATTAGTTTCCCTTTTGGACCTCCGGACTTGTTTCTCCAATAAGGATATTTATTAAAAAACTCAATTTGCAAAAAAAATAAATTAAAGCTTATTAAGCTATAAGAAGAAATGAATATATTTTGTTTGAATTTTAACATGAATAAATAAATTTGAACTGATTGAATGAGACAGACAGAAATAAATAAAAAGAGACATTTTTTTCTTTCTAACATGCAATTTTGTTTTACTCTAAAATCAAAAGATCGAAATATTTAATAAAATAGCTATTGTATATTGCTAAAGTTAAGATGTTTTACATGATTCCCTAAAAAGATGTTTTTCATATAAAATATTGATTTGACTAAAAAATAGTAAATGTGATTTTCTTAAAATTATATAATCAATTTCTACAACAATAGAAATAGATTATTTATTTATTATTGACAAACGTGTAGATCCACTAATGGGAAATTGATCTAATTTATTGTGTGGCCTTATTGTGAAATGCTCTGCTAGGGCTTTGAGCGGGTTCCACCATTCTTGAATTCGTTCCAATCTTCTGGGAAGATTTTTTTAGTTACACTCATGAGCTCAACAATACCTCTTATTCCTTGGAGCTTTTTGGGTGACTTGGACAAGGACCCTCACGCTGAGAAGGCAACGAGACCCGTCCCTCCAGCCACCACACGCAAGAAGTCATTCACACAAGCTTTGAAGTCACCCTGTGACATAGCCACCTCTCAGCTGCCTCAACCCTACATCAAAGGGGATGCCATTGCAATCAAAATCCCCGAAGAAAAGTACCAAGCAGGTTTGTTAAGATGTAAAATCCATCTTTATGGTAGAATCATTCTGTCCAAGGGCGACACACCCTTAAAGTTTGCAGATTTAAAGAGCAAGCTCACGTCAATGTGGAGCATGATTGGAAAATGGTCAATGATATCCCTTGGGAAATGATTTTATGAGTTCTCTTTCTCTTCTTTGGAAGACATGAGAAGTATTTGCTCGGTGGGTTCTTGGAATCTTAAACCTGGTTTTCTTAGACTTTTCCGTTGGTCTCCAAATTTTAATTCAAACTTGAAGAAGCAATCTCACACTCAGTGCTGGATCAAGATACATAACCTTCCTTAAGAGTATGGGAGCTCGCGCATTATATTCTCCATAGCAGGAGGTATAGGAACTCCAATCTCCATGGATGAAGCCACTCATAGTAGATCCTTTGGTCATTTTGCTAAAGTCATGGTGGAACTTAACCTTATAGCTGAGCTTCCTGATCAGATCCTTGTTGAAAGGGAAGAGTTTGCTTTCTTTGTCTCCATTGAATATGAAAACCTTCTTAATTTCTGCCAAGGGTGTCATGTTATTGGGCATACGGTGCATCAATATCGAAAAGCGAGCAAGAAAGGTGAGGCTGAAGTCATCTCTAAAAATGTGACAAAAAAACCAAAATTGGTGGACAAACCTGCAAAGAAAAAGGAGATTAATGACTTGGTCATTAATCTGGATATTGATAAAGAAGCTGAGAATAACATGCAGAACATGGAAAGGCTAACCCTTCCACAAGAGTCAAAAGGCAACTGGAAAGTCATTTGGAGGATGAGCTATTGGCCACAAGAGTGGAAAATTCCATTCAACGGGGGATGAGGATGACTCTTCCAATGAGAACATAATTGTGCAAGAAACAACATATCTGGACCAAGTTGTAGCCAATAACATCTGCATTGTTGGTAGATTATGGGCTGATGATGAGGGCCCTGAGGAAGTTGGGGAGGACTTCACCATAATCCTTAGTAAATCTCAAAAGAGAAAGTTGAGAAAGAAAGAACAATCTGCAAAGGTGTACCATACCCGAAAAGGTGGTTATCTAAACATTCCTAAATGAAAATCCTTTTTTTTTTGGAATTACAGAGGATTGGGTAACTTGAAATCATAGTTAACTCTCAAAAATATGTGTTTGTCTCATAATCCTGACTTAGTCTTCCTAGCTGAGCCAATGATTATCTCGGAGGTGATTAAAACTAAATTCTGGCCTGATCGTCATCTCAAGCTATTTGTTGTCAATAATAGGGAAAACCACATCCCTTCTCTTTGGGGTCTCTGTAGCCCTGGTTTGGATCTCTCTATCTTGGCCATATCAAATCAACACATCTCTATTTCTTTGTCTACGGAGAATAAAAATCTTAATGTTTGTGCGATTTATGCTCACACTAATCATGTTAATAGGAGATCCCTTTGGTTGGATATTCAAGCTGATTTATTGTCTAAGCCGGGGCCATGGTGTTGCATTGGTGATTTCAATGCTATTATGGGTGCTGATGAGTGTAGAAGTGCAACCCTTCCTACTAGAGCTTCCACAAATGAGTTTCTGGCCTTCATCAATAATTCTAATTTGCTTACTATTTCAACTTCTGGGGCACAATTTACCTGGACTAATAAGAGAATATGGAATACTTTAATTGAGAAGAGGCTTGACAGGTCTCTATGTAATGAGGATTGGCTGAACCTTTGGTGCCAGGTTTCTTGCTGCACTTTGCCTAGAATAGTCTCTGATCATCATCCCTTGTTGTTCAACTTAGTGTCTTCAACCACTCCAAGGCTATCTTCTTTTAAATTTCACAAAATGTTGCTGCAAAATTCAGACTGTAAAAGACTAGTCAAAGAGATTTGGCACACTGAAGTTATAGGTTGTCCTATGTTCATTATGAGTCAAAAGCTTAAAAGTCTTAAGAAAGAGCTTAAGAATTGGAATTACAATGTCTTTGGCAATATTCACCAAAGGGTTAAGATGGCTCAGGCTAATATGGACACAATTCAAAATAGCATTAATGACTTTGGTGATGATGAGACTTTGCTGGACCAAGAGGCTCTTGCTTAAAATGAGTTATTAAAAGCCCTTATTATGGAAGAGGTCTTTTGGAAGGAAAAGGCTAGTATCAATTGGCACACTTATGGAGATAGGAATATTGCCTTTTTCACAAGATAACTTCAATCAGACAAAAAACTAAGGCTTTGTCTCTTTTAAAGGTTGGTGACTCCATTCTTTCTGATCAAGATGAAATTGATGATCATGTTTTGCAATTCTACACCAACCTATTTGATTCTCCCAACTTAAAATCTACTAATTCTCTAATTCAATATGTTATTCCTATGTTAGTCTCTGATGCTGATAATCTTATGTTAACTAAACTACCTTCAAGTGAGGAAATTAAGCAAGTTGTTTTTGCTATGAATGCTGATAGCTCTCATGGTCCTGATGGATTTGGGGGTTGTTTTTACCAACAATGCTGGGATATAGTGCATCTTGAAGTGTGTAACTCAGTCAAGCAGTTCTTTTCCCAAGGTTGGTTGGTTTCCAACATTAATGCTAATTTTGTGGTTTTGATTCCCAAGCTTAAAGATGCTAATAAAATTGAAGACTTTAGACCTATTGGCATGGCCAACTTCCAATTCAAGATTATAACCAAGGTGTTAGCTGACAGGTTGGCAAGTATTGTCCCTAGAATCATCTAAACTCAGCAAAGAGGTTTCATTTAAGATAGGAAAATCCAAGACTGTATTTGTCTTGCTTCAGAGGCCATCAATCTTCTTGACTATAAGACCTTTGGGGGTAATATTGCAATCAAGCTAGATATAAAGAAAGCCTTTGATACTATGGACTAGAATTTCCTGCTTGATACTCTTATGGCTTTTGGCTTCAATAGTTAATTTTGCAATTGGATTAAAGTGATTCTTCAATCTGCTAGGCTTTCCATAAATGTTAATGGCTCCAATGTTGGCTTCTTCAAGTGTAGTACATGTGTTAGATAGGGTGATCCCATATCCTCCCTTCTGTTTTGCATTGCTGAGGATGTCCTTAGCAGATGGATCATAAAGCTTGTCATGGAAAACAAATTAAGCACTATTTCTGGGCCTAGGAATCTCAAAACTCCTAACCATGTTCTTTATGCAGATGATATCCTTATTTTCTGCAAAGGTGTTCAGAAGGAGTTACTTTGCCTTAAGAATCGAATTTTGGATTACTTTCAAGCTTCTGGCCAGCAAATTAACTTAAGCAAGTGCAAATTTCACATTGCTAATGCTTCTCCTAGAAAGCAAGCTGCTATATCCTCCTACTTGAGTTTTTCAGCTGGTTGCTTGCCTTTTAACTATCTTGGTGTTCCTTTCTTTATAGGTAAACCAAGAATAATCCACCTCCAACCTATTGCGGATAGAATTCTAAACAAATTGTCTACCTGTAAGGGTTCTTGTCTCTCCATTATGGGTAGAGTGGAGTCCATCATTCACAGCATGCTTGTGTATAACTTCCATATCTACAAATGGCCTTCCCAACTTCTGAATTTAATTGACAAAGGCATCAGGAATTTTGTTTGGTCTAGAGATATAGACAGGAAAAAGCTTGTAACTGTGGTTTGGGCTAAAGGTTGCATTCCTACTAAAGCTGGGGGGCTAGGTATCCAATCAGTTAAGATCATGAATAAGGCTTATTTGACAAAGCTTGCTTGGGATATGATATCAACTAACCAAGAATGGGCAGAATTCTATAGAAAGAGATTTGGCTGCAAATCTACTCCTTCAACTAGGTACTTAAAATCCTCTATTTGGCCTGGGATTAGAGATCACTGGGAGCTGTGCAACATGAATTCCATCTGGGTTGTGGAAAATGGTCAGAATATAAACTTCTGGAAGGATAATTGGCTTGGTCAGCCCATAGTTGACCAGTTGAATATCCCTCAGGATCTGCATCAGGATCTTCAAGCTACCGTGGCCAACTTCACTCTTGGCTCTAAATGCATTATACCATCTTTCTTGGCTAACTTTTGTCCCTAAATTACTGCTCAAATTGCTAGAACAAAAAGAGCAGGCTCTATGGACAGATTAATGTGGAAACATGCTGATAATGGCTCTCTAACTCATAAGGATGCTCACAAAGCTCTTGCTCAACATCATGTCCAACTGAATTGGTGCAATTTAATTTGGTCCCTGGCCACCCCCCCCCCCTCAAAGTCTTTCATTACTTGGAGACTCATGCACACAAAAATGCCAACAGATGAGAATCTAATGAAAATAGGTTGTGCAATGGCCTCTATTTGCAACATGTGTTATGCTAGCTGGGAAGATGCTGATCACCTTTTCCTCAACTGTCCTTTTGCAATTTCTCTTTGGCATTGGATCAAAAGCTCCTTTCTAACCAATATTAACTCTTCTTCAATTCATGGCCTGCTTTTGTGAAAGTGCGCATGTCAAGATAGCACTTTGGAAAGCTTTCTCACTGTGTTTAGTTTTGATGAGGACAACTTGTGATTATGAGAGCTTGAAGATCATCAACAAATCAACATGCTTAAGTCTCTAGATTGGTATTAGACTTAGACTAGTAATTAGTTTAGGTTGAGTCTAAGGCTTAGGTAAACTCAATACATGTCTCATATGCATAAAACTTTAAATCATTTTAAGTTTTGAGATATGTCATTCATAATATGTTCATGCATC